>NW_005355909.1:42826-46022 GCF_000412655.1 Myotis brandtii | reverse complement strand
CACACACACACACACACACTCTCTCTCTCTCACACACACACACTCTCACACACAGTCACACACACATACAGTCACATACACAGTCACACACACAGTCACACACAAACATACACACTCACACAATTGAGCAACACCAGGGCCTTCCTGTATAATGAAATGTAACTATTTTAATGAAAAAAGAAAAAAAAAGTGGAGGATTGTGATTCGTGCTTTGGATGAAATGAGGGAGGCAGTGGAGATCGGAGGTTACACACTGGCTGAGTGGGCTGATCCCAGGCCATGGAGGTGCTTGGTGTGGCCTTCCAGAGCGGGCACTCAGCTATGCAGCTCAAGGGAACAGTGTGGGGCAGCCGGGTCCTGGCTAGGTGGTCTTTGATTCTGGCACGGGCACTGAGTGGAGACAATCTCCTCATTTGTCTCTAGTAGGTCAGCACCACCCATTCCCACTCCTGCCCGGGACTTTGAGTTTGTGACCCCTGTGAAGAGATCTCTCCACATTCCAGGTTTACTCGGCAGGAGGTTCATCTTATTCTAGCTCAGGGTTGGGCAAACTTTTTGACTCGAGGGCCACAATGGGTTCTTAAACTGGACCGGAGGGCCGGAACAAAAGCATGGATGGAGTGTTTGTGTGAACTAATATAAATTCAAAGTAAACACCATTACATAAAAGGGTACGGTCTTTTTTTTTTTTTTAGTTTTATTCATTTCAAATGGGCCGGATCCGGCCCGCGGGCCGTAGTTTGCCCACGGCTGTTCTAGAACCTTCCCTGGAAGAGAACAGGAGGTCATCGGGTTCCTCAGAGCCCTGTGACTTTTGAGCGCTGCTCTTTCCATTATACCATGCACGCTGCCACCCAAGCACTCTAAAAGGGTTCCTTTGGTGATGCTGGCCAACGGCTCACCACCCCTGGGAGCCGCAGCCCTGGCTCATAAGAGGTGCACTTCACATACCAAATAGAGGACAAGGCCAGTCTTCTTTCCGTAAGGAAGCTTTTCTGACCTCTGCTTTCTCCCACTGGCTGTCCTGGGAGGCGGTTTGTAGCACAGCTGTATAGATGCCTTCCTCTAGCTCAGATGCAGGGATACGTGACCCTCTGGGTAGCTAGCTGGACCAGGGACCTGGCCAGGCCATTTTATGGGTATGTCAGTTGTTCACATGCCATTGGTTGTTCACTGTTCTCTGGGATCTCTTCCTGCTATAAGAATCCTCCCCTAAGAACAATAAATACCAGAAAAACAGGTTCCTGGCACCTCTTGCAATGAGGCAGAGATTTAAGGAGTCTGGTAAAAGCAGGTGCTGATCAACTAGTGAAAAATGTAAAAGGCCTAAAGCTGAGGAAGCAAACATACCCAAATTAGGGAGGTAAGGTGGCTCTGGCCTCCCTGTCCCTGGGCCAGTGTCACTTCCTGTTTTACTCCATGTCCCAGGCCCTTTCCCCTTTTTCCATTTTCCTGGAAAATATTTCTATCCTGGGAAAACCAGCTTCATTTGATTGCCTGGCATATCTCAATGTGCTGACGCCCAAAGTGATGATGGCGATGGTCCTCTTCCCCTAGCAACACTCGAATCAACAACGACCAGGTCTCCGGACCTGCTATGTGATCTCCAGAGACCTTTGAGTTTGTCGTCTTGTCTGTAATCTCTCATTCCTGCCACTCAGGCCCTAGCTCTCTCAGGCACAGAATTTTTACAAGGCTCTGCTGTCAGGTCAGCTCTGGGACTCCACGTGATACCACACAGAGGAGCAAGGAGGTTTTCAGCAGCCACTTGTGGGAATTCCTGAAGGTCAAGAGATAGCCACTGCCCATCCTACACTGTCAGCCTGAGCTTCTGGTCCTGGGCAGTAGCAGGCTATTTTTAACTTTTCTACAGGCAAAACCTGAAATTTCAGCTGTGACTCTTCTTATACTTCTTCAAGAGCTGTCCCCCAGATGTGCCTGTAAACAGTAAATGACTTGAAGAGGTGGCAACAGTCTTCAGAAGGCTGGGAAATGGGTGATCTCTATTCGCTTGCATTGCCTTTTTGAGTCAAGAATGTTCCAAAGGTTAGGAGAGATGGGATGGAGAACCTCAAAAAGGCTTTGGGGATTTTGAAGTGTCCATGCAAACCTGTCGTTGCTCTGACAGATCTCCGGGGAAGACAAGTTCAAAACCCTACGTGTTCTCTCTGCTAATCTATTTCTCAGGTATACCAATAGTTTCCCATATGTTCTGGTTTCCATGAGAGTAGGAATGTTTACTATTGCAGCCAATGTACTTTTAGTCTGGGGTATTTATACAGATTTGAGGAAGGGTAAGAGGGATGGGGGAGAGACAATGACGAGCGTTTGGAGGACAATGGATATTTTGTTCAGGTGTCTGTTTTCTCTATGGTCAAGTTTTCCAGATGATATCACATAGTGCGCACTTGAACCCAAGGGGACTTACTGGTAAAGTGCCTGGCCTTTGACTGGCCTTAGACCACTGGAGTGAGGAGTACAGTCATTAGGGTGTGGCTGGAAGGCTTCCCTGGGCTCAGGTTTCTTGTTAGGAGTGGGTAGGGGTTTAGGTGGGTAACTGATGTGATTGTGAGGCATACAAGCTGCTCTGGTCACCCATGTGCAAAGCCCCTGCTCATAGCAAATTAAGAGTTATAGACATGCAAAGAAATAATTGCTATCTAGTGTAATAACAGTATGGTTTGACACCTAGGAGGAACACCTAACATGAAAAAATTTATATCCTAAAGGTGAGTAACTTAACTAGGTGGAAAGGGAAAGTGGTAGAGGTCAAGGCCTACAGATGAGAAAGTTAATGGGCTGCTAGAGAAACAGGAAGTAGTTTTGTGGAAGCAGAGCACAGGGTGCAGTGGAGGAGTGAAGAGAGGTGAGGAGGGGAAGACAGAGAGGCGATGATTCAGGGCCTTGTGGGCCGAGACAAGGCCGTGTGAAGAGTAAGGTGGAGCCCCGAGGTTCTTCCCACGTGTCCTGATGTAATCCTGTCTGCAGAACAGAACAGATCAGAGGGACAGGATAGCACCAGGAGGCCCCATTCGAAAATGATTTCATTTGTTCAGAAGAGACGCCTCTGAGAGAATCAGCAGCGAGTAGATCAGAAGTGGGTGGAACCACAGGATGGGGTGAATGGTTAGTGTGGGTGGGTGGTGGGCTCTGTGTTAGGACCAGGACGTTGGGAGGTATGCAAAGATGACCATGA
>NW_005355909.1:23433-41963 GCF_000412655.1 Myotis brandtii | reverse complement strand
CCACCCACCCCTTTCCCACCTTCCCCACCGATCCCTGGGACAAGGAAAAGACTCAGCATTCAGGGTAAGGACTCTGGAGGCCTTGTCTGCAGAGACAGGAGTGTCTGTGTCCCGCCCTCCAGGCCCTGGGACAGGCTCCGGGTGCCAAGGCCTCCCGGCCCGCTGTGGCAGCTGTTGGCGGGCAGAGCCTGGCTCCCAGCGCTGCCAGGCGGTGCTGTTCCGCCAGCTGGAGGACTCAGCGTTTTCCACGATCCTTGCTGTTTGTTTTCCTCCTCGGGCTGCCGCGCTGAGCGGGGACTTCTGAATGAGGTCCAACAGCAACCTCGGGCGGCCCAGCGCCCTCGCCCACTGCCGAGCTCGGCCCTCCTCTGGCCTCCTCCCCTCGCAGGCAGAGGGAGCGGGCCAGGCTGGCCAGGCAGAGGCTCCCACACAAAGTGCCATTGTACGGGCCCGTCTCTGGGAGACAAATGCAAGGGGTTTCAAAATCAACGGCGAGTTATTTTTACCCGTGGAAGGGCTGACATGCCTTTCTTTCCCAGCTTGGAAACAAACCTTAAGGGATGCTTGTGCTGCAGAGAGGGTTTAATTTTCTCTGGCTTTCAGGCTGGAGGAGGGAGGCTCTGAGAGACCTGGACTCAGAGAAGAAGGAACCAGAAACCCAGGCTGCTGCAGCCCCTGTGCCCGCCAGGGTGGGGGCTCTGGGGAGACCAGACTATTGCCATGTGGCCCTCCAAGTCCTCTGAGCACCCGCTTTGGTCTTCCAGACCTCACACCTCTGTTCCCGCCCCACAGTTCTTCACTGGCTCCTTTTCTCACCCAAATCCTGGGCCTCCTGTACCCTGTACTGGAGAGAGTCCAAACCAGGACTAGGGGGCAGGGGTCTCCTGGGGGAAAGGGCACACTCCAGGGACTACACAGAATAAGACATGGGATATGGAAGGAAACCATTAGAACTTCTATTCCTATTTATTTTCTGTCTACACATAGGAAATACATTTTCATTTACTGACAATGAATCGGCATCTTGACCCTGCTGCCTTCCGTCGGGCTTCCTTGGGTCATTTGCATGAATTCAAAGCACTGTAGGGGACAGTTGGAATTATGCAATGTCGTAGGGGTGTCTTCACTGGCGCTCTCATTTCTCTTTTCACTGTTGGCATAGTATGGTGGTTTTTTGTTTTTGTTTTTAATCCTCACCTGAGGATATTTTTTTCCATTGATTTTTGGAGAGAGTGGAAGAGAGGGAGGAGGGGGAAAGAGAGAAACTTCAATGTGAGAGAGATACATTGATTGGTTGCCCCCTGTACACATCCCAACCAGGGCTGGGGATCGAACCTGCAACCCAACTGAGGTACATGCCCTTGACCAGGAATGGAACCTGTGACTCTTTGATAGGCGGGTTCTAACCACTGAGTACCAGCCAGGGCTATTATTGTGTTTTAAGGCTTACATATACACCATGAGTAGACTTACAAACCAGATTATCTAATTTTAACCAAATAACCCTCACAAAATGGACAAGTGGCTTAAAATGTTTTCCGCAATGCAACTGGATCAAAGACAGCAAAACCAGATTACTCCTACTCCTGGAACAAATTATTTGTCACCCACGTATATAGTGAGGTCAAACCAACAATGATTTAATTAGATTTGGCCAAATAATTTTCCATGTTAGTAACAGCTTATTAAGTATAAATTTACAACATTTGTCATTAATGACAACTAGTGCCCTGGGTTTTATATTATCAATCAATATTAAGACCTATTAGTATATTATGCATCTAGTTTACAAATGAGTATGCATATATTGGAGATGGTGCTTAAAGAAATTTACTGATAGATGTGCAGAATCAGAAAAAAATTGAGATGACTGGCCTAGACCTCGGAAGGTCTAAGACAGTAGTGCCTCAATTGGCAGTAATCAGCCAGCAAGATTTCTGCTTTGGGTGAAGAAAGCTCAACATTTGAAATCAGTTAAAACCAGAGTTTAAACTTTGATTATTCCACTTAATAAACTAAGTGGCTTTGGCAATTCATGTAATTTCTCTGAGCTTTAGTTTCCACAAAATCACAATGTTGACAGGTTCTATTTCGAAGATCAATGGAATAATTCATGTTAAGTGCATAGAACTGATCTTATCATAGAGTAATTGCTCAAGGCATGTTTTGCCGTTCACACTCTCACCTTGCTTCTGCTATGGAACTAGGGAGGAGGAGAGGGTTTAAGATGAAGCCTAGTCTCTATGAACTCCTACTCATGACCCTCAGGGAGCATTCCCTTTGGCTGAGAAGGGGAGCCTGTGTTTTTTTAACACATCACCGATTGGCTGTTCTTGGAGCTAAGAGGAGAGAAGATGTGAGAGTGTATGTGTTTAAGAACTGCTCTGGGTAGGCATTCCTGGTGGCTCCCTAACAAGTCTGAAGCAAATGGTTGTATGTTGGTGTTAGTCTTGTTAGCAGCGGCCATACTTTTGTATCAGAAGGTCTAAGACAGTAGTGCCTCAATTGGCAGTAATTAGCCTCCCATAATGCAACTCAGCCGAAGGTCTCAGGAGTGAGTGAGGCATGGAAACTAGGAAGCAAGCCCTGAGCCTGGGGCCTGGGCTTTGGCACCATCCCGCTGTGCTATAATATAAAAGAGGCCGTGTGTGTGTGTGTGTGTGTGTGTGTGTGTGTTTGGGGAGGGGGAGTGAGGCCCAGTTCTTTTGGTTCCTCTGCCCAGCTCCCATTTTGCACACAGGGCTATAGGATGAAGGATGGTGAAGCCATTCAAGTGTGAGAGCCATACCCTTCCTCTCTACCCACTTGTACCCATATCTGTCGCTTGAACTAGGATTTAAATGATCTCCTAAGAATTACATGCTGACTTTGAGAGAACATCAACCAGCACATATGGAAGCTCTTTATTCATCAGAGCCCCCCATTCCAAAAGAGAGAGCTTCAGGCACACGTCAATGCCGGACTCCCCACCTCTTGCAAATGAACCTGGGGGAATTTTGGGGGAGTCTCTGACCATTTCAAGCTTTGAGAAAGTGATTCATGAGTGTTTCCTTCACAGTTCTAAGCTGGGAGATGCAAGAGAAAACAAGTGAGGTTTTAAAGCCCAGCGTTCAAAATACGTTGTTAGGTCTTAAAGGAGATTCACTTCACAAGCAAACAGCCTCCTACGAAAGGCGGAGTGAGTTGGTGTGACCTGAACACGGTTGACAGCGAAACTGCTCTGGCCCACTGCTCTCTGGATGACCTCACTGGGGTGCCGTCCCGAGGTCCATTCCAGACAGGTGACCGAGCTGTGAGTCAGGCTTGCCTGGGCAGGAGGCAGCTGATACAGAGAATACACCCATTCCTGTAACCTGGCAGCCTTGACCGCTGGCCTCTGGCGGATTAGTCCATCTGGGGACAAAGCAGCCCTTGTCCTCACAGGCTGCCCACAGGTGGAAAGGAGGGAACACATTCCTTCCCTCTCCCCCCACCCGCCATGCAGGGTCCTGGATCTCCCGGATATTCTCTGAGCCACCGGCTTGTCTTCTCGTCTCAGGTCAGACTTCCTTGAGTTTAGATGAACTGCATTTGATCTCTGACTCTGCCTTCACGAATAATTCACTCGGCCTGTTTAAGGGTGAACTCCCAGAGTCCACTGTGGCAATTCCCAAGCCTGTAAACAGTGATATATTTCTGGGACTTTTCCATCCTGCCAAGCATTCTTCACTCTCTGAATTTAAAAAGTCTATCTCGGGGCCTTAATTTTTCTTTTTAGAATCAAAACATGAACTTGATCTAAGCTCAAGTTGAAAGACCTTGGACACATAATGACCTGTCTGAACTATCATTTCCCTTTTTTTTTGCAAATACCTTGGACACATAATGACCTGTCTGAACTATCATTTCCTTTTTTTTTTTTTTGCAAATGTTGAACAAATGGAATAATGTTATAAAGTATCTTTGAAAATACCTGAGATACAGCAAATGCCCAATAAACACTAGTTTTCTTTCCTTCATCTGTTCTACAAGACAGAATCTCTCCAAAATACTTTCATTCTTTTAATATTAATTTTATGTTTTTACAAGTAGGTTGTATGTTCATTAAAATTTTAGCTAACACTGAAAAATAGAGCTAATTTTTAAAATCACCTTATATTTTTCACTATTAAAATGTTGGCATAAATTCATTCAGAATTTAAATACATATTTATATATGTAGTACTATATACACATATTTATATGTAGTACAAATATATATAAATACATATATATATGTATTTGATACTATACTATGCATGCATTTTTATTGAGGTAAAACAACAGTGATATTCACAAGTCTTAATTGTTCAATTTGATAAATCGGTACAAGCAATGCTCCAGAAAGTTCCAATATCCACCCTTTACCATCAATCACTATTCTGATTCTTGTTCCAATAAGTTATTTTTGCCAGTTCTTGTACTTCATAATTCATGGGGTATTGGGGAAAAAAGCTTTGCCTCAGGGAACAAAATTAGCCCTAGACTGAATGCTGTTCTACTCCTGCCTAATAAAGATTAAAAGCAAGACTTGCAAGGGCCAAACTATTTCCAAGTAACTTAGCTCACGAATATTTTTAGGAATACAAAAATACCCAACAAATCCACAGTGTCTGGTATCCAATAAAAATGATCAGGCACGCAAAGAAGCAGAAAAATATGACCCATAATAAGGAAAAATCAGTTAGTTGGAACTTTCCCAGAAATTGTACAAATAATGGAATTAGTATATGAGCATATTAAAAGAGAGTAACAATTTCACATGTTCAAATAGCTATAGGGAAAACTGAACATGCTAAGTAGAGATAAAAAACATATAAAAATTGATCCAAGTCAAACTTCTAGAGATAAAAACTATAATGTATGACATGAGAAGTACACTGGGTGAGATTGATGGCAGATTAACACTGCAGAAGAGAAAAATTAGTAAACTTGAAGACATAGCAAGCATATAGAAAAAGAAAGATGGAAAATAAGATAAGCAGAGTGTCAGTAAGTTATGGGACAATTTTAAGTGCCTGAATAAACACATATCTGGAGGCCCTGGAGGGGCAGGAAGTGTAATCTAAACTTTTTTTGAAGAATTATTAATGGCTGAAATTGTCTTAAATTTGTTTAAAACTATAGACTGACAGATCCAAGATATAGAAGCCCAACACACACAATTTGAAAAGCACATTATAACCAAATTGTTTAAAACCAGCGATAAAGAAGAAACCTTAAAACTAGAAAAGAAAGACACATTTTATACAGAGGACAAAAAGTAAGAACAACAGCAGATTTCTCATCAGAAACAATTCAAGCAAGAAGACAGTATACACCAGCTTTACAGTATAAAAAGAAAAAAAATCAGTCAACCTAGAATTCTATATTTAGTGAAAATACAAAAGCAAAGGCAAAACAAAGACTTTTTCAGATATAAAATATTGAGTTTATCACCAGCAGAACTGCACTATAAGAAATCATAAAGTCTTAAAAGTCTTATAAAAAAAAAGTACGCATGTTCATGTATGTTAACTTGACTTATTATGATGTTCACTTTGCCATCTTTACAATATTTAGCCTTCCTACTCATGTGCATGGTATACCTTACCTTTGTATTTTGGTCTTCTTTAATTTCTCACAGGAATATTTTTTTTTCAGTGTAGAGTTCCTGAGATTCTTTTATTAGATTTATTGTTAAGTATCTTATATTTTGTGGCAACACTATAAATGGCACTTAACATTTTTCCCCATTGTTTGCTGTTAGTGTATGTTTGCCTGTAGGTCTGTTGACCATGTACATGCAGTTAACTCCGTAATTTGAGTGTAACTTTTTGGTAACTTTATTTTTTGTTAACTTTTATATGTCACGAACCAAAGCACTAGCTCCTAACACTTGATATAGGTTTTCCTATCTGATGCTTGCTGTCAAGATCAATAGTTAGGAAGGGGTACCTGCTAAGTGCCCTACCCATCCATTATTCCATTTTTTTCCATCCATTATTCCATTTTTCTTACATGATGTTAATTTGAATAACATCTTTGGAATTTTTAGCCATAAAACTTAGCTCTTATTTCCTCATCTGTAAAAATCAGAATAATAGCAGTTGGTATTTTTTTTCTTTTGAGAACTCCTGCTGTATGCAAAGCAATGTGCTAAATACTTTACATGCTTATCTGAAAATGACAGTACCCATATAGCTCTAAAGTAGCTATAAAGATTAAAATAGATGTTACATATAAAGCACAAAATCCAACTCCTGGTACAAATAAGAGCACTAGCTAAGTATTTAACTATTAATTAATAATATTAATCTACTACTACTACTATTTTTCCAAAGTGACATTGATAGTTGTTGGAATTGTTGACCATTGTATGGCAATTACATGCAATGCTGTGATATTTACTTTCATATATGTCTGGAAACTATTTCCTAAGGCCAATCTCTCAGAAGTGGGATAACTGTTTTATTTTATTTAGATAAAATTGACATACAAAATTACATGAGTTTCAGGTGCACAACATGCTGATTCTGTATTTGTATATGTTGGGAAATAATCACCACAACAAGTCTGGTTAACATCCATCACCATACAATGGAATTACTGTTGAGACTCATTTAGTTGCAAGTAATAGGAGACATCTTGAGCTCTCCTAGGGAAAAATATCTATTTTATGGATTTTGGGATGAGTGATGGGCCTCTGTGACTGCCAGGAAGGCAGCTGGAACTGTGAAGGTTCCAGGCCAGGGGCTGAAAAATCACCAGGACTTCCTCTCCATCTCTTGTTCTCCTTGCTATCCTCCTGCAACAGTCTTCCTCCTGTCCGCAGGCAAGCTTCCACTGTTTGTCTTGCTCCATATGATAGGAAACAAGTCTTGTGAAAGTCCCAGAACTTATGTGGCCTGGGTCCAGCCACATAGCAAGAAACTAAATCTCTTCCTTCTATTTCACAATTGAAAAAACCCAAGGAAAAGACTCTGATTAGTCCAGCACAGGGCAAGTGCTTTTCCCTGACCATGTAGCAATGGAAAAGACACCTTATTGCCTGGCACTTCTCTTGTCTGTAGGGCCGGCAGTGTTCAGGCAACTCACGGTTCCATTCTACTGTGGCCTGGGTCCAGCCACATAGCAAGAAACTAAATCTTTTCCTTCTATTTCACAATTGAAAAAAAAAACAAGGAAAAGACTCTGATTAGTCCAGCACAGGTCAAGTGCTTTTCCCTGACCATGTAGCAATGGGAAAGACACCTTATTGCCTGGAACTTCTCTTGTCTGTAGGGCCGGCAGTATTCAGGCAACTCACGGTTCCATTCTACCGGGTCAACGTTTATGCATGTAGCAATTTTAATGTGTATTACCAGGTTTTCTTCCAAACTGGTCTACAGTCCCACTACTGGTGTGTATGAGCAACTGTTTCTAAATCAAAATAGCAACTTTCATGTCTAGTCCATTATATCTGAGTCTTTCAAATGTAATATTCAATTCATATAATATCGGTAAGGGAGAATCTAATGTTATGTCTTTCTCCTAACGCGGAACATCTCTCCTGTATCTATAACTCATTCCCATCCTCCTTTACTTGAGCCTCCTTTTTTGGGGTGCCCCTAATTTGGAGTGTCCTCCGAGGATCTAGGCTTAGCACTCAGGAGTTGCACCTTTTAAGAGAGCTTACCAACTCTCATAATTTCACTCAGCACTTTGTAATGTCTGTATCCAATATCTAGCTCTCCTTCCTAACTGCTCTTCTATTCTGTTATTAGTACCATAATTCTTGTATTTATGGCCAGAAATCGAGATATCAACGTGGTCTACTATTTTCCCCTCCTTTGCTATAGTCACTGTCTTGCCAAGTTTGTTGGTTATGGACATAGTCATCCTTCATTTCTATCTGCTTACCATCAGTCTCTGTTATTCACATGAAAGCATAGAATGGCAGACCTTCAGCCCCCAAGTTTAGATTTTTACAATTTAGGTCACAAACAAGAATGGGCTAACTCTTTCAGCCCCAATCCCAAATGCTCTGCAAGGGTCAAGCTCCTATTTCTAGACCAGTTCAGTGTAGCTAGGGGGTCAGGGTCACACAGCAGAAATACGAATGGTTATCAGCCCTTCTGGTTGGGGTGTGTCGTTCCCAGAAAACAGGGACTAGAAGGACAATTCTGTCGGTGGCCATTACATGAGTCACTGAACTATCATAGGAAGAGGGTCACGTATTACCTGAAGTCAGAATGTGGGACACAGTCTACACATTGTTGATGAATTTTAGGTTCAAATGTAGACTTCCCAAGTAAATAAAGCTTGATTTTATGCTGGAATTTTTCATATAATGATTTCATTTAAAAAAATCTGAACATTCAAATAAAGGAAACATCATCCCATGTTCCTGGCTTTCATTGATAAAGAAAAATCACACCACCAGCTGCCTTTCCAGACGCTCAAGCTCTATCATCCAGACGTGCAGTGTGTGATCGCCCTGCTGCCAAGGCCTGTGGCCTCCAGCTCCCTGTTGCTTCACGCTGCTGGAGTGACATCAGCGCTCTGGGCTTTCCCAGATGTGAGCCCGGAGGCTCTCAGTACTCTTAGTACAAGTTGTTTTTGGATTTGGAAGAATAAGCAGACAGATCTAGAAGAGGCTTCCCAGTTGCCTAATACATTGTTCCTACTGCTCTAGTGGTCAAAATTCCACTCAAAGACAAAAGTTAAACTCAAGGAGTGAGTCGCTCTTTGGCTGCTAGATTTTAGGTGTTTCTATGAAGTTTTTCAGGCTGGGTTAAACTCAAGGAGTGAGTCGCTCTTTGGCTGCTAGATGTTTCTATGAAGTTTTTCAGGCTGGAGAAGTACATTACGCCCTTCCTGCCTCATGGCCCACATTGGATAGCGCTTTCACAGGGGATTTTTCCGTCCAGGACTTGCTATACCATCTCATGCCTCTGGGATTATGCAATTGCTGTTGCCTTTGGCTTTTCGGTGTAGTAAGAGTCTACTCATTTGCCAAAGTCCAGCTCAAATATTTCCTCTCCTATGAAGTCTTCGCCCCCATTTTTAATCCTCTTCCACTTCTGCTGATAAAGCTGGTCCTTCTTAAGTGAACCCGCCACACGTTGGCTCTTGACTCTTCAACAACATCTAACAAACAAGTTGAACATCTACTTTGTGCCAAGTATAAGTATTTAACTTGTACTTACATAGGATGAAAGTATAGGATGAAAAGGCAAGGCTTCTTGCCTACGAATATCTTTTAATCTCATGGAGAGGCATGAAAGGAAAATATCATACAACATGTTTAAGAGTTGTACATGTGTGTGTAGGGGAAGAGATGGGCAATTTTCTTCTCTACTCCTGGTGTTTCCTTTAATGTGGAAGGAGCTCCATTAATGTAACACTCCTAGTCTCTCTATGCTCCTTACTTGCTCCCCTCCAAGGAGTGATATATATGATTGATGAGTGTTGAAAGAAGAAATTAGTCCTGCTCATAAGAGATTCATACTATTTTCTGTTAGATTTTGCTGTAAATCTTACACTTGTAGGCCCTCCAGTAGGGGAGTCTGACATGGTCCATCTGAGCCTGTGTCTTGGTCAATATGCTAGACACATTCTGGGGGTCATTATTAGGAAGCTCCCTTGTTTAGTTGTCCAAAGATGTAAATTTCTCACAGTTTTATGTCAGCTTTATCAGTAATAAGGGTAATAGTTTGGCATCCTGTTCCATGTGTGTGTGTTTTTCTGGTCTTCTCCCCTTCCCCATTTATTTCAGAACTCAAGTATTATGTTCTTACCCCTCGAGCCCTCCCAATAATCACGTAGACAGGTGCAGGCTGCAAGGGACTTTGGTAAATGGGATCCAGAGTGGGAATTATAGAAGTTTATAAAAAGGAGGTGATGCCTCAACTCTTTAGTACATTAGTAGGAGTGTGCTAGGTGGTCAGGATAGACAAATTGTTCCTAACATGAAGGGCACCATGTCCACAGAAAGAACACAGTGATTTCATGAAAGATTGTGTCACCTGGGTGAAAGGCCTGAGGGTGTCCAGAGATGTGACTGGAGAGGTTAAGAATTAGGTCACAAAGGGCTCTGTCATGTTTAGGAATTTAGTTGTTTTTCTATAGCCAAAGGGGGAATTGGTTAAGAAACTTTGGATTGAGGGATGCTATGAGGAATTTGGGTGTGCCAAAAATAGGATTCTAGCAGCAGTAAGAAATAGACATGGTAATTAAGACCATATGGCATTGGCATTAAAACAGGCAATGTAGACCAATGGAACAAAACAGAGAGCCCAGAAATAAAGCCATGCATATAGAATCAAGCGATCTTTGATTAGGATACCAAGACTATGCTATAGAAAAAAGATACTCTCTTTTACAAATGGTGCTGGGAAAATGGCATATCCACATGCAAAAGAGTGAAATTGTACCGTATCTCACTCCATGCACAAGAATCAACTCAAAATGGATTAAACATTTAAAAGTAAGACCTGAAACGGTAACACCTAGGAGAAAGTGTTGTGACATTGATCTTAGCAATTATTTCATGGACACCAAAGCACAGGAAACAAAAGTAAAAATAGACAGTAGGACTACATTAAACTACAAAGCTCTGGCCTTGCAAAGGAAACAGTCAACAGAATGAAAAGGCAACCCACATAATGAGAGAAAATATTTGCAAACCCAATATTTTACAAGGGGCTAATTTGCAAAATATGTAAGGGACTCTTACAACTCCATAGCAAAAACACAAATATGTGTAATACAATTGAAAAACAGACAAGGAACTTGAATAGACATTTCTCCAAGGAAGGCATACAAATTATCAAACAGGTATGTGAAATGTTGTGCAATATCACTAATCATTAGGCAAATAGAAACCACAATAAGATATCACCTTAAGCCCTAGCCTGGGTTCCTCAGTGGTTAGAACATTGGTCTGAGCACTGAAGGGTCACAGGTTTGATTTCCAGTCAAGGGCATGTACCTGGGTTGCAGTTTCAATCCTGTCCCGGTCAGGGTGTGTGTGGGAGGCAATCAATCTATATGTCTCACATCAATGTTTCTCTCTCTCACCCTCTTCCTCCCTTCCACTCGCTCTAAAAATCAATTAAACAAATATCCTAGGGTGAAGATTAACAACAAAAAATCCCCTCACATCTGTTAGGATGGCTATTATAAATTTAAAAAAAGATAACAAGTATGGTAAGGATGTGGAGAAATTGGAACTCTTGTATACTGTTAGTGGGAATGTATAATGGTGCAACTACTATGGAAAACAGTGTGGAATTTCCTCAGGGACTTAGGAAAAATAGAACTACAATATGATCCAGCAATTTACCTTTCTGGTTTAATCCAAAAGAATTAAAATCAGGATCTCAAAGAGATATCTGCACTCCCATGTTCATTATGGCATTATTCACAATAGCCAATATATGGAAACAATCCAAATTCCATTGACAGACAAATAGCTAAAGAAAAAATTGTGTATATATACACAATGGAATAGTACTCCAAAAGGAAGAAAATCCTACCATTTGTGACAACACGGTTGGATCTGGAAGACACACTGAGTGAAATAAATAAGTCACAGGAGGACACGTACTACATGATTCTACTTATATGAGGTATCTCCAATAGTCAAACTTAAAGAAGCCAACAATAGAATGATGGTTTCTCAGGGATGAGGGAGGGGGAGGTGAAAGTTATTATTGAGTGAGTATAAGGTTATACAACATGAATAAATTCTAGACTTGCTGTACAACTTGATGCCTATAGCTAATAATACGGTGTTATACACTTAAAAATTTGCTAATAGGGAAGATATTCTGTTAATTGTTGTTATTTTTTTAAAAAGGAAGAAAGACAAGAGACACAAAGAAACTTTGGGAGATGATGGATATGTTTATTACCTTGATTATAGCAATGGTGTCACGGGTATATGCATATGTCCAAACTCATTAAATTGTGTACATTGAATGTGTGGGGTTTTTTTGTGAGTGTATCAATCATACCTCAATAAAACTAAAAAGAAAGAAAGAAGGACACTTATCTGGTGGAGGTGAGGAGATGTTTGGAGTTACGGAGACTGGTTTTTGCACTAGTCCATGTGACAAGTGATTAGGCACCAGAGTAAACAATGGCAACAGGAAAGGAGCTAAGTGAAGTTCAGTAGATAATAGCAGAGTGCACTCTGTAGGATATGGAGGTTCAGTGTTAAAGATAAGGACGGGTCTATGCTGGCTCCTAGATTTCAGGTTTGATCACCTGAAAGGATGGAAAAGATGAGATGCCTGTGACCAATGCCTCTATCTTACCACCCAACACATCACATCCTAATTCGCTGATAGTTCAACTCTCCTTGTTCTTGACCTCCTCAGAAAGAGGGCCTGTGACTTTCATTTCATTTCAGTGTTCAGGGGTCTTGTACATTGCTTGATATATCGTAGATGCAAATACTTCTTCAATTTTTCATTAAAAAAAGTTTCAATCCTGTCCCGGTCAGGGTGTGTGTGGGAGGAAACCAATCTGTATGTCTCTCTCATATAGTGCTTACGATGTGCCAGGTACTACTCTAAATGCTTTATAAATACTATTTCATATACGCCTTAGAATAATACCTACAGAATAAGTATTATTATCCTCACTTTAAATTAGGAAACTGAGGCACAGAGAGATTCATTAACTTGTCTAATGTGATAATAAGTTGCCAAGGTGGTGGTTTAAGCTCAGACAGTCTAGCTTCCGAGATGTTGCTCTTAACCAGTGTTATACTGAATAAAGCCTGAAGCCTGCTAAGTTAATACCTCCAAAGTGACTTCTATCCACCTTCAATTGAGTAACATCTTTGAGACTCCATTCAACTATCCCCCAACATTCCAGCATTCTCCTGAGCCCAAAAGTAGGGTTCAGAACCCCTCCTGTGCTTTCAGTGTCCAGTGCTGACCTCTGTCCTAAGCCAGACCCCACCTTCCTGAAAAAGCCTATTTATTTCTCTGTCTCCCTCACTAACCTGTGAGCTCCTCAATGGCCAAGGGCTACATCTAATGCATATCTGTGGTCAGAGCACCTAGCTTTCATTGATTTGGGCTAAAATAAAAAAAAGAAATGACCCAACAAGATAGACATCCGTGCGGTAGGGTGCCCAGATGCACCTTTGAGAGATGGAGTAGGAGTTGGTGGGGCCCGGGGGTGCAGCGGGTGGGGTGGGAGCCAAAAGGCAGGTAGAACAAGGGTCTTATCTCAGGGACTAAGCCCTTCTAATCTCATGAAGAAGGGGGTCGAGTCGGAGAATTCCCTGCCATTGAAGGCTCCAAACATCTGTTTCTCATCTTCCTGTCCATTTACGATGTTCCCTCTCCCTCCCTCTGACTCTTGGGGTTGGCTGCAGCTGGGAAGCCATGTGGAAGTAGAGTTCCCGGGAAATCACCGAGGAGGCTCCAGGGCTGTGGGCTCATTTTTCATTGGAAAGAGCCAAATCCAGCAGAGGCTGGTGAGGGCCGGTAAAGAGAGCCTGGCTGAGGATACCTGTCGGCCATGTTTCTAATCTGTACAATCAGGAGAGAGGGGTGAGGGGTGGGTGTGTCTGTGTGTGAGCCCAGGGGGTAGTCAGACCCTTCCAGGCCGCTCTCCTTAGGCAGAGTCAGAGAGTCAAGTCCTCTCCATGGCTGAGCCTGGACGGTCCTGCCTGCCCTCGCTGCCCATCCCAGCAAGAAAAGGGTGTCCCTCCAGGTCTGTGCCAAGGCTCCTGCTCCGCACTTTCTGCCCACAGACTTCACAGGGACATGACCAGGGGCAGGGAGGGCACATCCCAAAGACTTGTGGGTAGCAGCCAGATTGGAGCAGAGCGAGGCAAAGGAGACAGTGAGACCACAACAGCGAAGGGACAGGAAATGCCATCTTCTGGAATCTCTGTAAGGTTGGTGATAAAACTTGGTACTAAAGTTAGTACTAAGCACTAGTGTTGCCTTTAAGCTGCTCTCTACTTAATTTGGCTCTATTGCATTGACATTTGGTGAGAGCCAGGTTAGCGTAGATGATGCCACAGCCTGAGAAAATCATAGATGAACCTGTGGAACCATCAGATCCCAGTTTGAGCTCTCTACTAGACATGGGAACTTTGTAGAGATCATTCAGCCACCGGGTCTTTGTTTCATCAGCCATTAAAATTCCAGCGAAGCTGCCTGACCAGTGTGGCTCGGAGATTGAGACTCGACCTATGAACCCAGAGGTCAAGGTTCGATTCCCAGTCAGGGCACATGTCAGGGTTGTGGGCTTTCCTCAGTAGCTTCCTCTCTGAAATCAATAAAAAAAATATATTTTTTTTTTAAAAATCAAGCAAAGCTGTATTAGGAATAACTAGATTTTTCTTTGAGGTTCTCAAGGGGTGGTGTTAATAATAATTCTCTATTATGAATGCCACCATTTTTTGGGGGGAAGGTTTTTACTGAAACTTGAAGCATTGGCAGTTCTTTCTGAAGGACTTGAAATGATCTAGAATGGGCCTTCGTGGTCCAGGGCTTGGATTGGGGCATTATGTGTGGTGTCCCCCACTTCTCAGCCCATCAAAGGCCTATTCTCAGTCTAGGGTTCTTTCCATGAATGATTTGGCCCACTGTAACTGACTGAATTTGAGTCTGAAATCAATAAAAAAAATATATTTTTTTTTTAAAAATCAAGCAAAGCTGTATTAGGAATAACTAGATTTTTCTTTGAGGTTCTCAAGGGATGGTGTTAATAATAATTCTTTATTATGAACGCCACCATTTTTTGGGGGGAAGGTTTTTACTGAAACTTGAACCATTGGCAGTTCTTTCTGAAGGACCTGAAATGATCTAGAATGGGCCTTCATGGTCCAGGGCTGGGTTTGGGGTATTATGTGTGGTGTCCTCCAATTCTCAGCCCATCAAAGGCCTACAGTGACAGCAGAACTGATTCTCAATCTAGGGTTCTTTACATGATTGACTTGGCCCACTGTAACTGACTGAATTTGAGACTCACATGGTCTAAAAAAAAAAAAAGATTTCTGTACCACATCCAAGTGTGAAGAAAAGCCTGGGAAATGTCGTTTCCAGAAAATGTTGATGGTTTATGAGAACAGCAGATGAGATTATTTGAAATGGAGGCCATTTCTGACAACCTAGGACTAAGGGTTCCCATTCCAATGGGCCTTTCCAAGGAATAACCTTCTGCTTTCCTCAACCTTGAAAAGCCTGGGAAATGTCGTTTCCAGAAAATGTTGATGGTTTATGAGAACAGCAGATGAGATTATTTGAAATTGAGGCCATTTCTGACAATCTAGGATTAAGGGTTCCCATTCCAACGGGCCTTTCCAATTTATATTTTAGGGTTCCAAGGAATAACCTCCTGCTTTCCACAACTTTTGCCATAGACTCCCACTGTGCCCTGAGAAGAAATGTTTCTGTGCTTCCATTGAGGGAGAGCTAATAGTCTGGTGGAATTCATACTATGAGGAAAATGACTACTATCAGAGCCTGAGGGCAATGGGAAGAGAGTTTGCGAGTCTCTACAGAACTGAACTGAACCGGGAGAGCTAATAGTCTGGTGGAATTCATACTATGAGGTAAATGACTACTATCAGAGCCTGGGGCAATGGGAAGAGAGTTTGTGAGTCTCTACAGAACTGAACTGAGCAGGTAACCCCATACCCGCCCTGTAACAAAGATGCAGAGCACCAGTCCAGGGGCGTTGATTCTATTGCAGGGAGCACCTGGGACTCTCCTCACAGCTTTGTTTGGCTAAAGCTTAGCTGCTGGGGCAATTCACTTTATCTGTACCTAGTTCCAACTTTTCTTAGAGTGAGTCCTCTCCCAGACACCCCGCAGGGCTAATCCAGTAAACATGTTGGGTAGGCTCAACTCCGAGCTTGACAGAACTGCACAGACATGTTTGAGTCCAGCAGGGTACACATCCTAGACTGAATAGTCATAGTAACAACAACAACCAGGACATCTGATATTCGTTGAGTCCTTGCGATGTGTCAGGCATTGTGCCAATTATTCTGCATCAATTATATTATTCAATTGTCACAACAAATGACCCCGCTTCAGGCAATGAGTGCTGGAAGGTGTCTCAACCTAGAGCAAAGTACGCTTATCACTCACCTCATTTTGCAAATGAGAAAACTGTGGCCTGTGGAGAGAGGTGAAACACCACGCCCAAACATAGTACATGGTTGAGCTTATTTGTATGTAGGATGATTGGCTGCAGAGTCTATACTCACCCAGCTGGGTTTGCTGCTTCTGTGGACACCGAGAGCTCTGAGATGTAGGTCAGCATTTAGTTCAGGACCCCCTGGGAGTGTCACTTCACAGGCCCCTGCTACCCTAACGAGTTAACACAACTGGTATTTGGAGTAGAGAACACAGGTCTCCAGGAGTTGGATGCTTAATGTCTTTCTTCTTCCATTTTCTTGGTAACAGCTATGGGTACCATCTGTGGTTCTGGGACTGGTTAACCCCTCTCAGTGGCTGGATGTGGGTAGAAATGGGAAAGGATGAACTTGGTTATTGTTACCTATTGAAAATGGATAAAGGAGTATTGCTATTACTAAAAATGTCAGGATACAACTTCCTTTGTGCAAATGCAAAGGAAAAGTGGGGAGGGCAGGTGATTCCATCCCTCGAACGTTCCCCTCCCATTTTGATGTGATGGAAAGAATGAGAAGGCTGCGCATGGCAGAAAACGGTGATAAATGGTCCCATGTCTGGGCCAACCTCTCTTCAGGGAGAATGTCCTAGGATCGACCAGCTCAGCCAGAGGGAACTGGGTCCTTCCACAATACCCTAAGGCCCAGTGGGGCACCCCATAGTTGGCAACCCCTGTGCAAGGACCTGCCTTTGTGTTGATTATTTTGACTATTGTTTAAAATATGTTTTATTTATTGATGAGAGGAAGGAAAGAAAAGGAGAGAGAGAGAGAGAGAGAGAGAGAGAGAGAGAGAGAGAGAGAGGTTTTTGTTGTTCTACTTATTTATGCATTCATTGGTTGGTGCCCTGACCAGGGATAGAACCCACAACCTTGGCTAATCAGGACGACACTGTAACCATCTGAGCCGGCCAGGGCCTATTTTTACTGTTCTTCTGAACAAGTTCCATGCTTTGGAGAAGGGAATGCCCCCTTTCTTCAGTCTTCACCAAGGGTGTAGCCCCAGGGCTTCCCCTCTTCCTTTGGCCCCAATGCTCCACACTTGGGTGGGGAAAGCCCTGTTGACATTTTAGAGGGAAAAGAAGAAAGAGTGGGTGGCCTTTAGGCAATCTCTGCATCCTCAGGGCTCAGAGCCAATTGGAGGCTCTCTCAGGCATGTGACCTGCATGTCGTTTAATTGCCTTAGACGGACAAGAGCCAGGGAAAGAAGGCTCTGTGGTTGGGAGGAAGCTGCTGAGGTGGAAGGAACCTGCCTCCGGCAATGAGTTCTGGAAGGTGTGTCAACCAAAGTGACACCGGTCAGAGAGGGCCCTTCTCAGAGGTGAGAAAAGCTGGGCTTTGAAGGTGGCCAGAGGGTCCTCCACCACTGCCTGCCCTGGGGCCTGGAAGCCCTAGCTCACCTCGCTCACCTCAGGCCTCAGGAACAGGCTGGGCATCATTTTCTCCTGTCTGAGATGTGATGTTATCAGGAGTCTGCTCATACGGGTGATTGAGAAAGCCTCTATCTTAGAGTTGGAAGACCTGGTTTTGAGTCTAGCAAGTTTCCAAGTCTCCTCAAGCCCATCTACAAACAAACAGATCCAGAGACAGAGAAGCATTGATCAGATAGATGCTCAAACCTCAGAGGGAAGGTAGGGGAGGGTGGGGGTAAGGGGGAGAGACTTGTATGAATGCATGCATATAAGCCTAACCAATGGATGCAGACAACAGGGGGTGAGGGCATGATTGGGTAGGTGGGGGGAGGATAATGGGGGGATAAGGACACATATGTAATACTTTAATCAATAAAGAAAAAAAAAGTAGTGCTGGCCATCTTGTAGGTTAGCTGCAAGACTTAAGTGAGTTTTGAATGTCAAAACCTCCTGTAAATGTAGGACACATATGTAAGACCTTAATCAATAAAGAAAAAAAAGTAGTGCTGGCCATCTTGTAGGTTAGCTGTAAGACTCAAGTGAGTTTTGAATGTCAAAACCTCCTGTAAATCTGTAATGGATTATTCCCATGTGAAAGGAAACTGTTATTTCTACCCAACAAGGTAGCATGCTATTAGTTAGTGATGTATGTTCATTATGTTATCAGTTAATAACATACACAATTAATATATATTGTTTTAATTTTTTTTTTCAAGAGAGAGAGAGAGAGAGAGAAAGGGAGAGGGAGAGAATCATTGATCAGCTGCCTCCTGCACACCCTCTACTGGGGATTGAGACCAAAACTGGGCAGTTGCCCTGACTGGGAATTGAACCTGTGGCCTTTTGGTGCATGGAATGACACTCAACCAACTGAGCCAGGGCAGCAGTTAACATTTTTAACAGATACTGCATTAACTATTTTTCTTTAGTTTAATAAAACAAATATTTATTTAGTGACTATTGTGC
>NW_005355909.1:9650-15002 GCF_000412655.1 Myotis brandtii | reverse complement strand
AAGTGAGTTTTGAATGTCAAAACCTCCTGTAAATCTGTAATGGATTATTCCCATGTGAAAGGAAACTGTTATTTCTACCCAACAAGGTAGCATGCTATTAGTTAGTGATGTATGTTCATTATGTTATCAGTTAATAACATACACAATTAATATATATTGTTTTAATTTTTTTTCAAGAGAGAGAGAGAGAGAGAGGAAGGGAGAGGGAGAGAATCATTGATCAGCTGCCTCCTGCACACCCTCTACTGGGGATTGAGATGGAAACCGAGCAGGTGCCCTGACTAGGAATTGAACCTGTGACCTTTTGGTGCATGGAATGACACTCAACCAACTGAGCCAGGGCAGCAGTTAACATTTTTAACAGATACTGCATTAACTATTTTTCTTTAGTTTAATAAAACAAATATTTATTTAGTGACTATTGTGCACCAGGCACGGTTCTAGGAACTGACAATACAGTTGAGAACAAGATCCTTGCTCACCTTCCGGGGCTCACTCAGTCCTGGGAAGACAGCTCATGAACAACTGCATGAAAGTAACAAAGATAACCTCCGTCACTGATGGAGAAAGGAAGTAAATAATTAAGAAAATGAGGTAGAGAGTCTCTGGGGGTGGGAGCTGGCAGTTTTGGGCAGATGACTTCCTTCTGAAGAGCTGCTTTCTGAGCTGAGGCTGGGAGACGTGAGAAGCCACCAGTGTGAGGGGAGGTGATGCTCTGGGTGAGAGAAGGTCCCGATGCAGCAGCGAACTTGAGGACCAGAAGGAGGCTGGGGTGGCTGGAGCAGATCCATGAGTGGGACTGGGGCACAAGCTGAGCTTTATGGGCTGCCAATGGGTGTGGCCTTGGGTCCGTGGTAAGAATCTCATTCATAGGGGAAGCAATTGGAAGGTTTCCAAAGGGAAGCAACATGATCCGATTCATATTTTAGCAAGAGCTCTGCGTGTTGGCGGATAAGAATTAGAACGAGACAATGAAAATCAGGGGGGACTTTAGGAGAGCACTACCTACATCATCACACTGATTATCAACCCCATATAACAACCCGATGAGGGGTGATGATAGGTTATTATCTTAACTAGGAAACAGGCCTGCGGGAGCCTGGGTGGATTTTGCGAGGCTACATTGCTAGCCAGTGGCGGAGCCGGCATCTGAAGGAGGCGGCTCTGCTTCCAGAGCTTATGTCCATAAACCTTCAGAATATCGTTTCTCCCCTCAAAAGCCTTTGTAAGCTGCTGCAAGTGATGCTATTAGCTGTGGCTAACCAATGGCTGGAGGGAGCCGGATGAGGTGAGGAAAAGAGTCGAGTCTGGGCGGGGTTGGGTTGGCGGTGGGAGCGGCCAGGCAGCTGTTATTTGCATCACATTCTGGACCGCTTGGCCTCTGCTCCACCCTCCCATGGGTTTTCCCGGCTCAGTCCCAGGGTCTCCATTCCCACCACATTGTGTCCCAGCAGTTCTGTTTGTGCCGGTGCCCGGAGCGCTCCACCGAGGCCTGTGGTCACAGGATGGCTGCCCTCCACGTTCTGCCGCAGGTCGGGAGCCGTGGGGTGAACATCTGACAGCTCTGTTTTGCCATAACAGCTGTCTCCATGGTAACAGCCTGTGATATCACTGGAAAAGTGATTTGCAGGACTGCCGAGCTGGAAGGAGGGAAACAGGAGGGTGGGGCTGGAGACGGACAGGGCCGGGCCATGCCGGTGCCTGAAGGGGTTAGACACACAGGTCCCTTTCTGTGGCCCTTGTCATGTCATATCTTGTTCTAGCCTCAGAGAATCCAGATGTTCATCGGATAGGCTCAGGCATATTGGCCCCGTCATACACGTCTCTTCATTTTCCAGCCAATCTGGCAAATGTTTGCAATAAGCTCATTCTGTGAGTCCCAGGACACCTTCGGGCTGGAGGGGTTAATGAGAACCAACCCTCCCCTGGTAGCTTCCCTCCTTCCCCCTGGGGCTACCCCGAGCCAGGCCAAGCCTAGGTCAGCAGGGCTTGCTGTGCAAAGATCTCCTAAGACAGACCAGCAGTCTTTTCTTAGAAACAGGAAATTGTCTTCAGCCAAGTATAAATGAAGACCCAGAAACCCAAGGACCGCTCCAAACTCTCAGACAGAGAGGGCTGAGCTCCTGGCAGGGTCTCCCCAACACACTGGCTCATGAACTGGATGGAGCTCAGCTGTGGCCGCAGCCATTTCTTATTGCACTCAGACCATGTAAATGCTAGTAACAAATTCACTGAAACGCTTTCAGCAAAGTCTTTTCCCACCCTAACATATATACATACATATGAATCAAGACAAGATTATTTGTTTGTTATTTTTCATAACCTCGGAACTTATTCATTGAACAGACACTAGCATAGTTGGACAGATTACTGACAAACTTCCTAGGCTGTTATTGGAAGAGGAAAATGGAACAAAAGAAACATTGTGTTTCTTTCTAAGAATAGAAGTAGTAATAGGGGCACTGTGCAAAGGTTCATACATCCTGTGTCCTGCAAGTCTTTCTTTTCAAGAGATAAATTAATATCCCTGTGCTCCTTGCAGACTGGGAGCATAGCTGTAACTTTGCTGTGGCATCCCCAGCACCTGGCTTGATGCTTGAAATGCAGCAGCTACTCAATAAATAGTTATTAGATGAGTGAATATGCGAATGAGCAAATCAATGCAATTAGCTCTTGATTCATCAAGGTCATAATAAGTCAGCTTTGGACTGGGGAGTATTACTAGTCAGGGGTGGGTGAAGGACAGTAGGAAAGGGCAAGCGTTGGTGTGGTGGTGAAGAAGAACTTTCTCCTGGGGGTGGTGGTGGGAGGTTAGGGGAAGGAACCTTAGACTGAATGTCAGAAAAGCAAGTATTAAAGCCTGACTCTGTAATCGGGTAGCTAAGTGACCTCAGAACAATTGTTCAATATTTCTGAGCCTCAATTTCTTCATCTCTAAAACAAAACTTTTAATACCTACCAATCCTATGTAATAAAAGAGTAGTATGCAAATTATCCCCTCCACAGGGAGTTTGTCCGGGAGTTTGACCAGGGGGCGGAGCCAGCCAGGAGAAGGGAGAGAGGTCCCAACTGGCAGCCACTAGGGACCCTACCAGTGCATGAATTTCATGCACTGGGCCTCTATTATTATCATAATTGCCTTGGGATTAAATGAGACAAGGATGGGAGAGAGCTTAATAGAGTTCCTAGCACACAGTAGGGCCCTTGCACACTTGATAAGTTGGCATTTTGGCAGCCTTGGATCTGTGACTCCATCTCTTCTAAGTGGACTGTGTCATTTACTTTCCCATTGATGAAGTTCCCCATTCATTTTCACAGTCAACCAGTGTCTACACCAGCAATGGTGAACCTATGACACGCCTGTCAGAGGTGACACTCGAACTCATTTTTTTGGTTGAGTTTTCTTTGTTAAATGGCATTTAAATATATAAAATAAATATCAAAAATATAAATCTTTGTTTTACTATGGTTGCAAATATCAAAAAATTTCTATAGTGACACGGCACCAGAGTTAAGTTAGGGTTTTTCAAAATGCTGACACGCTGAGCTCAAAAGGTTCGCCATCACTGGTCTACACGCCTCTGAGAGTTCTTTCCTTTGGGCGACCCAGCGGAAAGCCTCCCCCTGTCTTGGCTGCTGTTTCTCTCGGGCAGGTCACTCGGCCCCAGTGTTCCCAGCCTTCCCTCCGTGGTCACTGTAATTGTCAATACACTCTAACTGAGTGAGCACTCATAAAAGCTCCAGAACGCACCCTCATGTGTTTTTGGAGCTGTGGGGTGTCAACCACTCATGAGATTTTATGCTTTTACCTAAAACCGGGCTGGGGACCAGCATTCATGACTGTGCTGGGCCCACCCTTCCTTTATGAGCGAGGACTCATGCTGAGAGGAGACAGGCCATGGCCCCAACCCTCCCAGCTCTGCACTTCGCTGCCTATCTATCTCTGCCACCACCTACACGGGTGCCTCAGTGACAGCCCTTGTGGGGGCAGTGCCCTCCCCCTCCCATGGCACCTGGGCTTTCCGATGAGCCTGCCAGCTGAGGGAGTGGTTTCTGTGGTGCGGTCCCCACAGCTCATTTTCCATTAGAGTCACCAGGCAACCACCAGAAAGCGACAACTCCTGACGCAAACGCTCCCTCGCCCAGCACTAGCTCAGGATCCCATTACTAAGCCTGGGCTGGCTCCAGGGCAGGGTGTGCCAGAGGCATGCTGCTTGCCAGGGTGGACCAGAGGGTCCAGGGCCGGGTTCTCAGCAGTGCTGTGCAGCTGGAGGTGGGGCCAAGGTAGTGAGATGGGGTCTGTGAGTCAGGTAGGGGCAGCCAAGGCCCAAAGCAGACAGTGATCCCAGGTAAAGCAGGCTCCCTTGTCCCATGCCGACTGGAGCATTTTCATTTTAGGGTGTCACTCAGGAAACAAACTGCTATGCAACTTTAAAAAATGATGCTAACATCTCATTGTTATATGATGACTTCCAGTGTTCAAAGCAGATCTATTTCCATGACTTGTTCTCCAATAGCTGGTTGAGGTTAAGTATGGCATTTTCTCTATTTTAGAGACAGGGAACTGAGGCTCAGAGAGAATTTATTAGCCTTGTCAGTGAGCATTTACTTCACTAAGATGAGCCTTAGGACCTCAACCCACATCAAGCTATGGCTTCACTTAACTGTCTTTTTGTTGTTGTTAATCCTCACCGAGAATATTTTTCCATTGATTTTTAGAGAGAGTGGAAGGGAGGCGGAGACAGAGAGAAACATCAATGTGAGAGAGACACATCGAATCGATTGTTTGCCTCCTGCACATACCCTGGCCAGGGCCAAGGATCAAGCCTGCAACCAGGGTCCATGCCCTTGACTTTAATTGAACCCAGGACTTTTCCGTCTGTGGGCTGGTGCTCTATCCACTGAGCCAAACCGGCTAGGACAACTTTCTTCCCGAGGACTCTGCTCTTCCTTGAAATATTAGTTAATTAATCCAGTCCTTCCTTTACTTATTCATTTAATAAGTAGCTATGGAGTACCTACTATGTGCTGGTATGAGTAAAGCAATGAATAAAACATCCAACCCCCTGAAACTTTGACAGGAGACACAGATATGCATGGCATTTCAGGTGGAGATAAGAACACTGGGGAAAGGTTGGGTAGAGTGGGAGGTTAGGGGGAACCAGTCTGTGGGTGTGTGGGGAGACTGAAGAGAGCCTTCCAACATGTTGACATTTAATCTGAACCCGACAGGAGTGAGGAAGTGAGCCCTAGTGCACGATGGCTCTTGGACATGTGCTGGACGACATCATGGATTAGGGCAGCCGTGGGCTAACTACGGCCCGCGGGCCGGATCCGGCCCGTTTGAAATGA
>NW_005355909.1:5018-6227 GCF_000412655.1 Myotis brandtii | reverse complement strand
ATGAGCCCAGCTGGCATAGCTTAGTGGTTGAGCATTGACCTATGAACCTATCCCCAGTGTGGGGCATGCAGGAGGCAGCCAATCCATGATTCTCTCTCATCATTGATGTTCCTATATCTCTCTCCCTCTCCCTTTCTTTGTGAAATCAATAAAAAATATATTTTAAAAAAGAATGAATGAACGTATTCCTTAAACATTTAGAAAGTGACTTCTACATAGTGAGCAATCTGCAAGATTATAAAGATATAAGCATGAATAAAGTACAGTTTAAAAGCTGAAACAGGACAAAAACATATAAACAAAAATTGTAGCCCAAGTTAATAAGTATAGTTGAAGATGTTTTTAGTATTGAAGAGCCAGGTAGAGTAGTGGGTTGAATACATCTGGAGAAAATATTTTTTTGGCAAATGCTTTATGAAGGAAATATTTAGGATGATGGTTTTATATCTGATGACTGTATTGCAATGAATATTCAGATGCCATAGTCGTACTGCCCTTGGCAATATGACTTTTCAGAATGATTAACAAAGCTTGCTAAATTTCCATACAAGACAAAATGCAATCTTCCCTTGATTTGCATAGCAGCTTCATTTATAGAAAACTTAAAGTGGACAAAAGCATGTTTTAAAACTGTACAAAATTAGGTCTTAGGTGTTCATATGTAAATGAAATTAAGTATTAGGCTGAGATAATTATAACTAGGTTTTCACACACATCAATGTCTGGAGGGACAATTGAAAACCACGGGAATGTGGGGTAATTTTTCGTTGCATGGGGACTGTCATATGCATCTGGGATCTCCAGTCTTCCTGGCCACTGCACACTACACGGCAATAACTTCCTTCCAATATTGGAATACCTAAAGTTCACTTCAAATTTCTAAGGGCCTTTTACCAGCATGCAACCACATCTACATTTAACTACCCATATAAGAAAAATGCTTGGCTAATAATATTAATGTTTTATGGAGCAGTGTTCCTTAAAAGGACTTATCCTACTCATACAAGTGTTCTAACACTCAAATTACTTCGGTTTTATTGCAAAAGATGACTCATCAAATTTTCTTGAAGGAGAAAGAATGAATCTGGAACAGATGGACAGATCTCAAAGTGGAGGGGGCGGAGAGGGGGACAGCAATCACTTATATGCATATATGCATAGCCCATGGACACAGACAGTAGTGCGGTGGAGGCCTGGGGTGGGGAGGGG
>NW_005355909.1:0-1985 GCF_000412655.1 Myotis brandtii | reverse complement strand
AATGTTGCTGGCAAGAAAACCACAGATGGCTTTAGAGTTGAGAATTTTGTGCAGAAGTGCCTTGGTTTGGGGACAGGCACATCTACTAGCACACAGCAGGTGTCTGCTTCTGGTGCTAAGACTCCTTCCTCCAACTTGCAAACTACATAAAGGAACTACTCTACCATCAGGCCAGTTATTTCAAGGCTGGCTAGAAGAAGAGATAGAAAAAAAAATTTGGTTGGACTGAAAGGAAGTCAGGCTATGATGTTTTTGAATTTGGGTTAAATTCCAGAGCTTTAATACTCAACTACTTCGGGCAAGTTCTATCACATCTATCATGACTGGCCTGTGTCTCATGTCAGAGGAGACTTGTAGCATTCTGTGGGCTAACAGCATTGAAAAATTGCTCCAAGGTTATTTCAAGGATGAGTGCTTCTTTTCACATTTCTCGTTGAGATCCAACATGCCATGCAAATGATCAACACTGGCCCCTTAATTGTTTGGGGTCAGATAAAATCTGGCAGGGCAGCCATGGGCTTTGGTTTTGTAAATTGATGATTGCACAACTGGAGGAATGGGTAATAGCTCCCTCTTAAAGAATGGTTTTCTCAGCCTATGGGAACCACAAGAATGAAGAAGGTCTTGAACCAAACTGGCAGGCATGAGTCAAATTCCTAGGAATAACACAGTGAATCGCTGGGGAAGCTCCTGACCACAACACAGGGTGAATGCCACAACTCATAGAAGCTAATGTACAGTGTTGCTAACCTTTTTTCTACCTCTTCTCAGTCTTGCTCCAAATCAGAAGAGTTGGTCTTTGCTTGCTGGGTCCCTGGAAAAAATAGTTTCCCACCATTCTTTTTGTCTTTATCTTTGGGAGAGATTGAGGAGGCAGACAGAATGAGGTCTGTCTGCAGTCAGCATGACAGTGAGAGCTGTTTACATCTGTGTAAGTGTATGGGAAGGCCACTATTCACTTACCAGAACCGCTGCTCAGAAACAGAATAGGCAGATGTGGGTGAGAGGTTATGGGAGACCCATGGGAGAGGGAGGGAGAGGGCACGGTAGGTTCCTCTGGTCATGGTGAAGGAGAAAAGAGCTGTTTGCAGAGCTCAGCCTGTTCTAAGGTTGTCTGTATAGCACAAGATTACCTTTTCTGTCCTGTCCACATTGGGAAAATTTCTCTCTCTCTCTCTCTTTCTCTCCCTCCTTTCCTTTCATATCTTGTTTAGCTAGTCATAAATTTGCATGATCCTTCCCTATGATCTTTTACCTTTCTTCCTTCTTTTCCCCACCATTGCCCAAGGCAAAGACAGGCTCATGTAGAGATCATTTAATGGACAAGACAGTCAGGATAGGGCTCTGGGGAGGATAAGAAAATTAGTGACGAAATGGGGACCACTAGGGCCTTTGTGCTTGGTGGCCAGCACCAGCTTCACATTTCTTTCTTTTTGCTCCGCCACCTATAACCTTGACATTATGCTTTTAAATTCAAGTGATTGTTTATTAGATAAACACAGTAGCTCTTTTTACTCATTGGGGATACTTTTCAAGGATCCCAGTGGATGCCTGAAACCTATGGGGAGCGGGCCTAAGCCATCAGTTGGACATCCCTGAGGGCTCCCAGACTGTGAGAAGGTGTAGGCCAGGCTGAGGTACAACCCCTCGCCCAGAGTGCATGAATTTTCATGCACCAGGCCTCTAGTATTATAGTAAAAGTTATGTGAATGTGGTCTCTCTCTCCAGTAATTTTCATATTTTTTAGTCCAAACCTATTCCTGAATCTATAACCATCCCTCACTTGCAGTAAATAGCTGGGTGTCACTCGTTTCAGGGACCCCTTGCTGAAGTCTTCATATAGGCTCAGTGTTTTCTGGGCAACTCGTTGACATCAATAGGAACACATTTTCTGTTCATGTCTTGCATCCACAAATTTAGTGCCTTTTACTTTTTCAACTAAGCACTTACTGTGGTTGTAACTTTTGCAGTTTGAGGTGCAAGAG
>NW_005355908.1:0-1023 GCF_000412655.1 Myotis brandtii | reverse complement strand
GAGACAAAGAAATATGCCCCCCAAAAAAGAATAAGAGATATCTCCCCAAAAAGAAAATGGAAAAATGGAAGCAACCAAGATACCAGAGGCAGAGTTTAAAAAAATAGTTATGAGGATGCTCAAAGAGCTTAGGGGAAGAATAGATGATCTCATTGAGAACGTAAACAAAGACATAATAAGCATTAAAAAGGACATAGAACCATAAAAAAGAACCATTCAGAAGTGAAGAATACACTAGGAGGAATCAACAGCAGACTAAATGAAGCAGAAGACAGAATCAGCAATTTATGGGATGCACACATTTGACAAATCTCTGAGAACTGTACAATAAAAATGGGTAATTTTAGTTTATGTATATTGTACCTTAACAGAGCTAAGTAAAAACAAACTAAAATTTTACTCTGAGTTTCCAATCCTCCGAGTAAAATACCTCACTATGGCTACATGCCTTCTCTCTCCTGTCTCCCCCTCTCCTTATCCTTTTATTCTTTATGACCAGCCACATGATCTCCTTGCAGTTCAAAACTGGCCAGGCCTGATCCTACCTCAGGGCCTTTGTGCTTGACATTCCCTCTGTCTGCTACCTGGCTCTTCTCTCAGACCTCCACCTGGCTCACTCCCTCACTTCCTTCGAGACTGATCAAATGTCACTTTTTCAGTAAAGCCTTCCTGGTATGACTCCCACCTGCCTGCCCTCCCTGAGTACACACACACACCCCATTCTCCAGCCAAATAGAAGACTTTATGTGAACTGAAACACAGACTGCTTTTTTGTGCTTTTCTGCTTTTGCACTTTTTATGCCATTTCCCATTGTACCACCTGGCTGCACAGGGAAGTTAGGTAAGTTGCTCAAGATCACACAGTTACTAACTGGCAGAGGTGGGATTCAAACCCAGGCCATCACACTCAGAGCTTACGTACTCAGACATAATATGCAGGCATGAAGGAAGGCAGTGGAATAGTTTAGGCTGAATTCCATTTTGTTCCTGTTGTTCCCCTCCCTCCAGCATCCTCTTTAATTT
>NW_005355907.1:0-720 GCF_000412655.1 Myotis brandtii | reverse complement strand
TTAAACTATAGTCCAGCCCTCCAACGGTCTGAGGAACCGTTTAAAAAGTTTGAGGACCCCTGCTCCAGGAGGTCGCTGGTTCGATTCCCCGTCAGGGCACATGCCCATGTTTCAGGCTCGATCCCCAGTAGGGGGCGTGCAGGAGGCAGCCGATGTTTCTCCCTCTCCCTTCTTCTCTCTAATATCAATTAAAAAATATTTTTAAAAGGAATAATGAACCAGTATTAATGAACACCACCTTTGTATATTATCTATAACCACAGCTCCTTGGCCCACGTTTGGGGATAAATGAGTGTTAGAGTGAAGTACGTGTAAACCAGAGAATGCTGGTTACTCTGGTAATGATCAGGCCTCAAGACTTGAGGGCTGGAGCCTTGAAGATCTTTGTCTTCCCTTGATGATTCTGAAGCAGTGAGAGCGAGAGCGTGAGAGCGAGAGATCCAGCCTGAGGGCCATCAGGGCGTGACCATCACCCCCAGGTGTGGGCGGCCTGGCTGCAGAGCCAGGTGTACAGGCATTTGGTTTCTGCCCATTTCAAGTTTCCAGAGCCCCAGGTATTTGAGGATTTGAGGCAAATATATATATAAAACATATATATGTACATATATATATATACACACACACATATATATACACACACATATATAAATATACATATACACATATACATATACACATATATATATCCTATATATTAAAAGGCTAATATGCAAATTGTCC
>NW_005355906.1:1095-3083 GCF_000412655.1 Myotis brandtii | reverse complement strand
TTATAGATATATTTTCTGTAGACACCATACAATATTTCTTCAATCTACCCCAACCATTTTTGTCTTTTAACTGAAATATTTTAGTCATTTCACATTTATTTTTTAAGAATATCTTTATTGGATATGAGTCCGGAGACCAAGATGGCGGCATAGGTAAACACCGCAGACTGCTGCCGCAAACAACCACTTCAAAAATACAACTAAAAGACGGAACGGACATCACCCAGAACCACAGGAAGGCTGGCTGAGGAGAGACTCTTCAACTAGAAGGAAAAATAACAGCACACCGAGGCTCAGAGGAGGCGCAGTGTGGAAAAAACTCAGGTGCGGAGGTGCGCGCGCAAAGCGGGCTGGTGGCTGAGAGCGCGGTTGTCGTTTTCGGTCAGGGGGGAGTCTCAGACTCTGAGCTCCAGATACGGGCGAATCGCTGGGGACTCGGACCCAAACGGGAGAAGCGGGAGTGTCTGGCATCAGTTGGAAGGCAGCTTTCCCTCCGAGGTTTGCAGCGGTTCCGGGGGTTCTGAGAAGCAGAGCCTCTGGGAACGGGACTGAGAGGGGCCATAACCGCTCCCTCCGCCCGCCCGCCCTGTTGAGCCCGCCCCGCCCAAGCCCTGCGCAGAGCCATTTGCCAGATCGCCTCAGGCAAAGGCTAGATTAGCACCTCCCCAGAGGACAGAAGTTTTCCGCGGCAGACACAGCTGATTCACACAGCCAGTCGGCCTGGTGGTCAAATCCCTCTAGTATTAACTACAACAATCAAGGCTCAACTAGAACAAGACTGCGCACAAAGACCACTAGGGGGTGCACCAAGAAAGCATAAAAAATGCGGAGACAAAAAAACATGACAGAAATGGAGGATATAGAGCTAAAAATCGCAATTTTGAGGGCTTGCAAAAATGTGCTAGAAGCTGTCAATAAACTTGAGGAGAGAGTCACGAAAACTAATGAGACCCTCGATGCTATGATAAAGAACCAACTAGAAATTAAGCATACACGGACTGAAATAAAGAATATTATACAGACACCCAATAGCAGACCAGAGGAGCGCAAGAATCAAGCCAAAGATTTGAAATGCGAAGAAGCAAAAAACACCCAACCGGAAAAGCAAAATGAAAAAAGAATCCGAAAATACGAAGATAGTGTAAGGAGCCTCTGGGACAGCTTCAAGCGTACAAACATCAGAATAATTGGGGTGCCAGAAGATGAGAGACAGCAAGATATTGAAAACCTATTTGAAGAAATAATGGCAGAAAACTTCCCCCACCTGGTGAAAGAAATGGACTTACAGGTCCAAGAAGCGCAGAGAACCCCAAACAAAAGGAATCCAAAGAGGACCACACCAAGACACATCATAATTAAAATGCCAAGAGCAAAAGACAAAGAGAGAATCTTAAAAGCAGCAAGAGAAAGAGACTCAATTACCTACAAGGGAATACCCATACGACTGTCAGCTGATTTCTCAACAGAAACTTGGCAGGCCAGAAGGGAATGGCAAAAAATATTCAAAGTGCTGAATACCAAGAACCTACAACCAAGAATACTTTATCCAGCAAAGCTATCATTCAGAATTGAAGGTCAGATAAAGAGCTTCACAGATAAGGAAAAGCTAAAGGAGTTCATCACCACTAAACCAGTATTATACGAAATGCTGAAAGGTATCCTTTAAGAAGAGGAAGAAGAAAAAGGTAAAGATACAAATTGTGAACAACAAACATGCATCTATCAACAAGTGAATCTAAGAACCAAGTGAATAAATAATCTGATGTACAGAATGAACTGGTGATTATAATGAATCAGGGACATAGAAAGGGAATGGACTGACTATTCTTGGGGGGGAAAGGGAAATGGGAGATGCAGGAAGAGACTGGACAAAAATCGTGCACCTATGGATGAGGACAGGGGGTGGGGAGTGAGGGCGGAGGGTGGGGCGGGAACTGGGAGGAGGGGAGTTAGGGGGGGGAAAAAAAAAGGAACAAATGTAACCTGAA
>NW_005355906.1:0-1045 GCF_000412655.1 Myotis brandtii | reverse complement strand
AAAAGAATATCTTTATTGATTTCACAGAGTAAGGGAGAAGGAGAAGGAGAAAGCTGGAAACACCAATGATGAGAAAATCATTGATCAGCTGCCTCCTGCAGACCCCCTACTGGGGATCAAGCCTGCAACCCAGGCAAGAGCCCTTTACTGGAATCCAGCACAGGACCTATAAGTCCACAGGCCAATACTCTATCCACTTAGCCAAACTAGATAAGGCTAGTCATGTCACATTTAAATAATTACTGAAATATTTGAGATTTAACGTGATATTTTGCTATGTGTCATTCCTGTTCTGTGTATCTTTTTTCTTTCCCCTTTTTAGATTGGTTGTGTAATTTTTTTTTCTTTTTTCTCTTTGGTTTATTATGGAAGTTATAAACCCTTTCACTATTCTTCTTTTGGTTACATAGACAGTAAGATGGTGGACGGCAGCCACAGAGTTAGAGCAAGCAGGATGCTTGGCTGCCCAGGTGATGGAGGAAGCCAAGCTTCCCGCCTACGCTGAGCCGGCTGTGGCCTTCGCTCATGGCAACAAAGTTTCAATTATAGAAGACAAATAAACCCCAGATACCTGCTTCCAGCCAGCCTCCACTGGGAGCTTGGTGGCTGGGGGTTGTGGCCAGCCTGCAAACAGCCATCAGCCCCTCACCCAGGCTGGCCACACCATCATGGGTTGAGGGTCCCCACTGGGGAGCTTAGCCAGCCTGAAAACAGCCCTCAGTCCCTCACCCAGACTGGCCAGGCACCCCAGCCGGACCCCCCACCCTGAAGGGTCTGTGGCCAGCCGGAAAACTGCCATCAGCCCCTCACCCAGGCTGGACAGGCACTGGAGCAGGGATCCCCACACTGAAGGGGCTGTGGCCAGCAAGCAAACAGCCATTAGCCACTCACCCAGACTGGCGAGGCACCCCAGCAGGACCCCTCCACCTGAATGGGGTGTGGCCAGCCTGAAAATGGCCCTGAGCCCCTCACCCAGGCTGGCCAGACACCCCAGCAGGGACCCTTACACTGAAGGGGCTGTGGCCAACCTGCAAACAGTCATCAG
>NW_005355905.1:4515-4767 GCF_000412655.1 Myotis brandtii | reverse complement strand
TAAACACGCCTATTTACATTATCCAAAAAACTCCAAATAAAGTATTCAACATCATCAAAACATCAAAACAAACTTCTGGCTATTAACAAAACCATAAACAGCAATGTTAACAGGAGAACAAAACTCTGGCTAATAACAAAGCAATACCAATGCAAAATCAAACTACAAACATGATAACATTTTCAGGATATTCCACCCAGAGTCCTTAGATTTAGCTCCGCAAGATTTTACAGAAAACTGACAGTTCACCAA
>NW_005355905.1:0-1876 GCF_000412655.1 Myotis brandtii | reverse complement strand
TGTCTTTATTTTATAGCAGATGCCATGAGGCAAAGTAGGGGCGTGATCACGTTGTTTACAGCATTCTCGTGAGTTTCAACCTCACTCAACTATATGCACCTGAACTCTAGCACAAGGCATGTGGGGCTACGTGTTTGGACCATAGGTTCAAGTTTACTACCACAGCCGTTGGCTATGATTATGCTGGGAGGGCCCTGACCTCCAGCTGGGACTTGCACGTGGCAATGAGAGGACCTTGTCCTTTCATTAGTCCGAGGCTTGATCCTGGCCAAAACACTGTAGCCACGCCTCATATCTCCCCCTTTACCTTTGTTTTTAAACACGCCTATTTACATTATCCAAAAAACTCCAAATAAAGTATTCAACATCATCAAAATATCACAGCAAACTTCTGGCTATTAACAAAACCATAAACAGCAATGTTACCAAGAGAACAAAATTCTGGCTAATAACAAAGCAATACCAATGCAAAATCAAACTACAAACATGTTAACATTTTCAGGATATTCCACCCAGAGTCCTTGGATTTAGCTTCGCAAAATTTTACAGAAAACTGACAGTTCACCAACGCTAGCATAGCTTCCACTTGCTTTTCTAACATCTGCTTGGCCTCAGTCGCCATCTTCTTCAGCTGACTCCATGCTGATACCTCAGCCACTTGCGTAGTAAAATGCCGCCGATGCAAAGATGTCGTAGATGCAAAACTAGTCCCCTGGATCAGGCTATTTGGACGGTTGACCCTGACACTGAGTCCGCACCAGTCCCAGTCAAATCAGCCCTGTCCACACCGTTGGAAGTCTGGTCCCTTCTCAGCTTCTTTCTTTAGCTGCTGCTGCATGGAAACGAGCAACCCTCGGTCCTGCAGAGCTGGAGACTTCCAATTCTGAGTCTGGCGTCTCACATAGACCCAAAGTCCCAGGGAGCTATCAGATTGCACAAACAAAGATAACCAAAGCCTAGAAACAATGCAACTGCTGCAAGAGCTTACAATCTAGGTCTAAAATAAAATTACAAACATGTTAACATTACTTCCTTAAACATCAACCATCACAGCCATCTTCTGCTTTACAGTGGCTTAAACAAAACCTAGGAGATTTCTAACTTATTTTATATCTTCCTGTTTACTTCTTATTTTCTTACTTCCTACCGCTTGCTTCTTGCCACTTATTTTCTATCTCTACCGCTTATTATTTCTACTGCTTATTTCTCTTACCGCTTATTTCTACCGCTTATTTTTACTTATTTCTCTATTTCTACTGCCTATTTCTATAGCTTACTTATTTCTCTATTCCTACTGCCTACAGCTTATTTAAGAGATCTCTTATTTTCTGCCACTTATTTCTACTTATTTCTCTATTTGTGCAGCTTATTTCTACCTTACCTATCTTTAGCTTAACAAAATCTAAGAGAATTCTTATTTTCTACCCCTTATTTCTACTTATTTCTCTATTCCTACTGCCTACAGCTTATTTAAGAGATCTCTTATTTTCTGCCACTTATTTCTACTTATTTCTCTATTTGTGCAGCTTATTTCTACCTTACCTATCTTTAGCTTAACAAAATCTAAGAGAATTCTTATTTTCTACCCCTTATTTCTACTTATTTCTCTATTCCTACTGCCTACAACTTATTTAAGAGATCTCTTATTTTCTACCACTTATTTCTACTTATTTCTTCTACAGCTTATTTCTACTTATTTCTTTTTATTTCTACCACTTACTTTCTATTTCTACCGCTTATTTCTTACAGCTTATTTCCTGAATTTCCCAAGTTTTACACTGAGCTAATATTACCACACTTCGGCTCCGTACCTTACTTTGTTTTTTGGCCTTCTTTTTGCTTTTTAAGCTTACTCTCTATTTTCTTACTTTTGTTT
>NW_005355904.1:468604-469122 GCF_000412655.1 Myotis brandtii | reverse complement strand
GGGTGGATATTATCTGTTTCAGCTGCTCATTCTATTTTCTCCCCGACAAGCCTTGGGACGTGTCTGCCTATTCCACCGCCATCTTGTCTCTCTATTTATTTATTTTTTTATAGCTTAAAATATTACAAAGAGTAGTACATATGTCTCCTTTTTCTTTCCCCTTGACCTTCCCCCGGCCTCCCCTACCCCAGTGTCTCTTGTGTCCATTGGTTATGCTTATATGCATGCATACAAGTCTTTCAGTTGATCTCTTATCACCCCCGACCCAACCCTCCCCGGCCTTCCTGCTGCAGTTTGACAGTCTGTTCGATGCTGCTCTGCCTCTGTATCTATTTTTGTTCATCAGTTTATGTTGTTCATTATATTCCACAAATGAGTGCAATCATGCGATATTTATATTTCTCTGACTGGCTTATTTTGCTTAGCATAATGCTTTCCATGTCCATCCTTGCTGTTGCAAATGGTAAGTTTTTTTCTTTTTTACAGCAGCATAGTATTCCATTGTGTAGATGTACCAC
>NW_005355904.1:462860-467126 GCF_000412655.1 Myotis brandtii | reverse complement strand
AAAAAAATATTATAAGTATTACAAAGGGTATTACATATGTATCTTTTTTTTTCCCCGCCCTTGACAATCCCCTGGCCTCCCCTATCCCCCAGTGTCTTATGTCCATTGGTTTTGCTTATATGCATGCATACAAGTCCTTCGGTTGATCTCTTACTCCCCTCCCTTCTGCCCCCCAACCCTCTCTGGCCTTCCCACTGCAGTTTGACAATCAGTTTGAGGCAGCTCTGCCTCTGTATCTATTATTGTTCAAAAGTTTGTAATGGTCTTTATTATCCATGAATGAGTGAGATCATGTGGTATTTTTCCTTCATTGACTGGCTTATTTCACTTAGCATAATGCTCTCCAGCTCCATCCATGCCGTTGCAAATTGTAAGAGTTCCTTCTTTTTTACAGCAGCATAGTATTCCATCGTGTAGATGTACCACAGTTTTCTAATCCATTCATCTACTGATGGGCACTTAGGCTGTTTCCAGATCTTAGCTATGGTGAATTGTGCTGCTATGAACATATGGGTGCACATATCCTTTCTGATTGGTGTTTCTGGTTTCTTGGGATATATTCCTAGAAGTGGGATCACAGGGTCAAATGGGAGTTCCATTTCCAGTTTTTTGAGGAAACTCCATACTGTCTTCCATAGTGGCTGCACCAGTCTGCATTCCCACCAGCAGTGCACAAGTGTTCCTTTTTCTCCACATCCTCTCCAGCACTTGTCGTTTGTTGATTTGTTGATGATAGCCATTCTGACAGGTGTGAGATGGTACCTCATTGTTGTTTTGATTTGCATCTCTCGGATGATTAGTGACTTTGAGCATGTTTTCATATGTCTCTTGGCTTTCTGAATGTCCTCTTTTGAAAGGTGTCTATTTAGATCCTTTGCCCATTTTTTGATTGGATTGTTTATCTTCTTTTTGTTAAGTTGTATGAGTTCCCTATAAATTTTGGAGATTAGGCCCTTATCAGATATGACGTTGGCAAATATGTTTTCCCACGCAGTGGGTTTTCTTGTTGTTTTGTTGATGGTTTCTTTTGCTGTGCAGAAGCTTTTTATTTTGATGTAGTCCCATTTGTTCATTTTCTCTTTAGTTTCAACTGCCCTAGGAGCTGTATCAGTGAAGAAATTGCTTTGGCATATGTCTGAGATTTTGTTGCCTTTGGATTCTTCTAGTATTTTTATGGTTTCCCGTCGTATATTTAAGTCCTTTATCCATTTTGAGTTTATTTTTGTGTATGGTGTAAGTTGGTGGTCTAGTTTCATTTTCTTGCATGTATCTGTCCAATTTTCCCAGCACCATTTATTGAAGAGACTGTCTTGACTCCATTGTATGTTCTTGCCTCCTTTGTCAAATATTAATTGAGCGTATTGGTTGGGGCTGATTTCTGGGCTCTCTATTCTATTCCATTGATCTATATGTCTGTTCTTGTGCCAGTACCAGGCAGTTTTGAGAACAGTGGCTTTGTAATACAGCTTGATATCTGGTATTGAGATCCCACCTACTTTGTTCTTTCTCAGGATCGCTGCAGCTATTCGGGGTCGTTTTTTGTTCCAGATGAATTTTTGGAGAGTTCGTTCTAGGTCTGTGAAATATGCCGTTGGTATTTTAATGGGAAGTGCGTTGAATTTATAGATTGCTTTGGGTAGTATGGACATTTTAATGATGTTGATTCTACCAATCCAAGAACATGGTATGTTCTTCCATCTCTTTATGTCTTCCTCTATCTCTTTTTTCAACGTCCTGTAGTTTTCTGAGTAGAGGTCTTTTACCTCTTTAGTTAAGTTTATTCCTAGGTAGCTTAATTTTTTTGGTGCGATGGTAAATGGGATTGTTTTTCTAATCTCTCTTTCTGAAAGTTCACTATTGGTGTATAGAAATGCCTCAGATTTCTTGGGGTTAATTTTGTATCCTGCTACATTGCCAAATTCATGTATTAAGTCTAGTAGTTTTTTGATGGAGTCTCTAGGGTTTTGTATGTATAATATCATGTCATCTGCAAATAAGGACAGTTTTACTTCCTCTTTTCCAATTTGGATGCCTTTTATTTCTTCTTCTTGTCTAATTGCAATGGCTAATACTTCCAGTACTATGTCGAACAGGAGTGGTGAGAGTGGGCATCCCTGTCTTGTTCCTGTTTTTAGGGGAAATGGTGTTAGTTTTTGTCCATTGAGTATGATGTTGGCTGTGGGTTTGTCATATATGGCTTTTATTATGTTGAGGTATGATCCTTCTATTCCCACCTTGCTGAGAGTTTTTATCAGAAATGAGTGTTGGATTTTTTCAAATGCTTTTTCTGCATCAATTGATATGACTATGTGGTTTTTTTCTCTCAATTTTTTTATGTGATGTATCATGTTTATTGTTTTGCGGATATTGTACCATCCTTGCACCCCTGGGATAAATCCTACTTGGTCATGGTGTATAATCTTTCAGATGTACTGCTGGATCTGATTTGCTAGCATTTTGTTGAGGATTTTGGCATCTATGTTCATGAGGGATATTGGCCTATAATTCTCTTTTATTGTGTTGTCTTTATCTGGTTTTGGTATTAGGTTGATGCTGGCTTCATATAATGAGCTTTGAAGTGTCCTTCCTCTTGAATTTTTTGTAGTAGTCTGATGAGGATAGGTTTTAGTTCTTCCTTGAATGTTTGGTAAAACTCCCCTGTGAAACTGTCTGGTCCCGTGCTTTTGTTTGCTGGGAGCTTTTTGATGACTGCTTCAATTTCTTCCATAGTTCTTGGCCTCTTGAGATTTTTAGAATCTTCTAGATTGAGTTTTGGAAAATTGTATTTTTCTAGGAATATGTCCATTTCCTTCAGGTAGTCTAGTTTGTTGGAGTAGAGTGTTCATAGTATTTTTTAACAATTCTTTGAATTTCTGTGGGGTCTTTTATTTCGCCTTTGTCATTTCTGATTTTGTTTATTTGAGTCCTCTCTCTTTGCTTCTTGGTGAGCCTGGCTAGAGGCTCATCAATTTTTTTTATTCTTTCAAATAACCAGCTCTTGTTTTCATTGATCTTTTGTATTGTTTTTTTGGTCTCTATGTCATTTATTTATACTCTGATCTTTATTATCTCCTTCCTTCTGCTCACTCTGGCCTTTTTTTGTTGCTCTCTTTCTTATTTTTTGATTTGTAGAGTTAGATGATTTGCTATCATTTTTTCTTGTTTTTTGAGGTAGGCCTGTAGGGTTATAAACTTCCCTCTTAGAACTGCTTTCATTGTGTCCCATAGATTTTGGATTGTTGTGCTTTTATTGTCATTATTTTTTAAGGATGTTTTTTAATATCTTCTTTGTTCTCATTGGTAACCCAATCATTATTTAGTAGCATGCTATTCAGCTTCCAAGTGTTTGAGTTTTTTGGATTGTATTTATTGTAGTTTATTTCTAATATTATGCCATTGTGATCTGAGAAGATGCTTGGTATGATTTCAATCTTCTTTTTTTTAAACTTATTTTTATTGATTTTTTACAGAGAGGAAGGGAGAGGGTTAGAGAGTTAGAAACATCGATGAGAGAGAAACATCGACCAGCTGCCTCCTGCACACCTCCTACTGGGGATGTGCTTGCAACCAAGGTATATGCCCTTGACCGGAATCGAACCTGGGACCTTTCAGTCCGCAGGCCGACGCTCTATCCACCGAGCCAAACCGGTTTTGGCATTCAATCTTCTTGAATTTGGGGAGACTTTGCTTGTGACCCAATATGTGGTCTATTTTTGAAAATGTTCCATGTGTACTTGAGAAGAATGTATATTCTGTGGCTTTGGGGTGAAATGTTCTGAAGATGTCAATTCAGTCCATCTGTTCTAGTGAGTCATTAAGGATTGATGTTTCTTTGCTGATTTTTTGTTTAGAGGATTTGTCCATTGGTGATAATAGGGTATTAAAGTCCCCTACTATGAATGTATTGTTGTCGATCTCTCCCTTGATATCTTCCAGGAGTTTTTTTTGTGTATTTGGGTGCTCCTGCTTTGGGTGCATATATGTTTATCAGGGTTATATCCTCTTGTTGTATTGATCCCTTTAGTATTATGAAGTGGCCTTCCTTATCTCTTGTTATGGCCTTTACTTTGAGGTCTATTTTGTCAGATATAAATATTGCCACCCCAGCTTTTTTTTCATTTCCATTTGCCTGAAAGATATTTTTCCATCCATTCACTTTCAGTCTGTGTGAGTCCCTTGTTTTGAGGTGGGTCTCTTGTAGACAACATATATATGGGTCATGTCTTTTTATCCATTCAGCCACTCAATGTCTTTTGATTGGAGCAT
>NW_005355904.1:460685-462514 GCF_000412655.1 Myotis brandtii | reverse complement strand
CCTTCAATTTTGATTGATAGTCTTGCTGGATAGAGTAATCTTGAATTCAGTCCTTTGCTTTGCAACACTTTGTATACCTCCTTACATTCCCTTCTATATTGCTGAGTTTCTGTTGAGAAATCATTTGATAATCTGATGGGGGATCCTTTGTCGGTAACTCTCTGTCTCTTGCAGCCTTTAAGATTCTCTCTCTGTCGTGTACATTTGCCATCTTTATTATGATGTGTCTTGGTGTGGGTCTTTTGGGGTTCATCTTGCTTGGGACTCTCTGTACTTGTGTAACTTTTTCTTCCCCATAACTGGGAAATTTTGTCATTATTTCTTCAAATAGATTTTCTAATCCTTGCTGCTCTTCTTGTCCTTCTTGCAGCCCTATTATGCGTATGTTACTTTGTTTCATGTTGTCCCAAAGCTCCCTTAGGCTCTCCTCCTGCTTTTTAATTTTTTTCTCCTGTTGACGTTCAGATTGAGCTTGTTTCTCTACCTTATCTTCTAACTCACTAATTCGGTCCTCTGCTTCTTCTAGTCTACTGTTGAAACCTTCCATGGTGTTTTTGATTGTAGCTATGTCACTTTTCATTTCTTCTTGATTCTTGCATAGGTTGTTGATTTTCTCATCCATCCGGTGAATGAATTGTACAACCATTACTCTGAATTCTTTTTCTGTCATGTTGCATGCTTTAATTTCACTAATTTCCTTTCTTGGCGACTCCTCATTTTCTTTCCTCTGGATATTTGTCTCCCCATTCTGACTATCTCCAGAAGGTTCAAACGTCGAGGTGTGTGGGCCTGTGTTGTGTGCAGTGGGAGCTTCGTACCACCCTGGTATCATTGAAGCGCTCTGACACTAAGATGTGTGGTTGTCGTGGGTTGGTGGGAACCAGGCTTAGTCAGAGTCAGTGTTACCTGCGCTCAGTGTGGCCTTGTGTGCGCTCATAGAATCAGGGACCCCGCCTTCACCGTGCTGAAACAGAGACCCCCCTGGAGTGTGTTGAAAATCAGAGCCCCCTAGCATGTGCCAGGAGTCAGAGTTCCCCATGAATCCAGTATCAGAGTCTCTGTTGCTTCGAATGGCCTTGCATTGAGAATCAGGGTCCCTGTGTGTGGATGCACCAAGAATTGGAATCACTGGCTCTTAGTGTGAATGCACTGGGAATCAGGGATTCCAGGCACAGGTGATAAGAAACAGAGTCAAGTCACTGGTGCTTAGTGTTGCCTCCTGTCAGGAGAATTGGGCTCCCAGAGCTTGTGCTGCGGGGAACAAGTTCCCAGTGTTCGCAGGCTTCCAGGCTAAGGTTCCTGCTGCCCATGCTGCAGGGAACAAGTTCCCAGTGTTCCTGCGCTTCCAGGCTAAGATTCCTGTAGCAGCACTGAGGCCCGGCGAGGGGTGGGTCTATCAGTTACTATGGCGCTGCCCGCGAGCCTGCGGGGAGGGGGATGGGCTTTGTTACTCACAAGATCTGCCGCCGGGATGTCTGGATTCTTGGTGTCTGTGGGTCTGTAGCTGTGGTCGCAGGTCTCTGTCCCCAGTGGCTGCAGGGTCCTGGTTTGTGTCTGAGACCAGACTGGGTGGTGCTGAGGCCGGGATCCTAGTCTCAAGCAGCTCTTTTTCTCAAGATGGCATGGTCTCTGTGCCCACGCTGGTCGCCCAGGAGTGTCCACGCTGGGAGCGGGGCTCCGCCGTCTACGACTGCCCGGTTTAGCAGCCCCTTAGAAGACCTGCAGAATCTAACTGTCCCAAGCTCATACACACAGACACACCACATGTCCACACACTCCTCTATCACTCCCTCATGCTCTCACACTCTCTCCCTCCCTACCTTCCTGCC
>NW_005355904.1:438980-459519 GCF_000412655.1 Myotis brandtii | reverse complement strand
TCTTTTTTTCTGAGGTGGGTTTCCTGTAGACAGCAGATATATGGGTCATGTTTTCTTATCCACTCAGTTACCCTATGTCTTTTGATTGGGGCATTTAATCCATTTACATTTAAAGTTATTATTGATAGATACTTGTTTGTCGCCATTTTTATTCTTTACCGCTGTGTTCCTTCTTCGTTTCCTATTTTTTTCTTTTTACAGCAGACCCTTAACATATCTTGCATTGCTGGTTTCATGGTAATAAACTCCTGTAGTCCTTTTTTGTCTGTGAAGCTCTTGATTTCACCCTCAATTTTGATTGATAGCCTTGCTGGGTACAGTATTCTTGGATTCAGACCTTTCCTTTGCATGACTTTGTATAATTCATTCCATTCCCTTCTTGCCTGATGTGTTCTATTGAGAAATCAGTCGCTAGTCTGATAGGGGGTCCTTTGTAGGTAACTTTCTGTTTCTCTCTGGCCACTTTTAAGATTCTTACTTTGTCATTGATGTTTGCCAATTTAATTATAATGTGCCTTGGCGTCGGTCTTTTGGGGTTCATTTTGTTTGGGACTCTGTGAGCTTCCTGGATTTGTGTGAGTTTTTTCTTCCATATATCAGGGAAGTTTTCTGTCATTATTTCTTCAAAAAGGTTTTGTATTCCTTGCTCAGTTTCCTCTCCTTCTGGCATCCCTATTATGGGGATGTTGTTTCGTTTCGTGTTGTCCCAAAGTTCTTTTAGGCTCTCCTCCTGGTTTTTAATTTGTTTTCTAGATGCTGCTCTGCTTGGGTATTTTTTCATTCCTTGTCTTCTAGCTGACTGATGCAGTCCTCTGCTTCTTCTAGTCTACTGTTGATGCTTTCTATTGAGTTCTTTATAGCAGCGATGTCATTTTTCACTTCTTCTTGATTCTTCTACATTTCCTCTTGGTTCTTACACATATTGTTGAATTTCTCTTCCATTCTTTTCATCCACCTTATGACCATTTCTCTGAATTCTTCCTCTGACAGGTTGCTTGCCTCCATTTGGTTTACTTCCTTTTCTGGTGATGCCTGCTTTCCTTTCATATGTGGGCTGTTTCTTTGTCAGCCCATGATCTCTCTTCTTCGGTGTCTGGTTATGTAGTTCTTTCTCTCCTGTGTTGATTTAAAGGCACAAAATACAACACAACAAGGCACAACGCACAAGGCACAAATGTATTCATGATACTAATAACCCCAAATAAAGGTGACCACCAGAGAAAAGAGAATCAGGGGATAAGAAAGAAGAAGAGGAAAAAACAAGTGGAGGGGTGAGAAAAGGAGTGCAAAAATGAAATTGGAAAAAGAAAAAAAATGTAAGAGAGAAAAACGAATTTAAAAAAAGAAGGGGAAAAAATATTTATATGGGGAGAAAACTCCAATAGAACAGCCACTAATCCCAACAAATGCCAGCAACAGATACCTAGAGATGAATGCAAACTACAAACAACAACTAATATCAAGCGAGGTCAGGGAAAACAGAAGCAAAAAACAAACAAAAACAAAACAAAAAAAAAAAAAGAAAAAGCAAAACAATCTCACAAAGAAACATAAAAAAACCAATATAATCAACAGTCAAGCAAACAACAACAAAAGGACAGAGAGAATAAAAGTTTGGGTAGTGAAGAAAGAGAAGAGAGAGGTGTGTATGGACTTAGAACAAGGGATTGGAAATTAGATATATAAGTAGGGTGAAATTTTAACAGGGGGTGAAATGAAGGAATAGGGATAATCTAAAGCAGGAATAGGGTAAGAGAAACAGGACAACAAAAGGGGAAATGTGAGGAAGAGAGTGTTGGCATAAAGGTAAAGTTGAGATAGAGTAAAATGATGCTAAAGTAAAGATGAAAATACAATGTAGAACAATAATCCCAAAATAAAATAAAGAGAAAATAAAATGACACTTTTAAAAAAAAAGGTAAAATTGTAGTAGTAATAATACTGCTTAAAAATAAAAATGCAATAATTAAAAAGGTAAAATCAAGTGAGGAAAAAAGAAAAAATTAGTTTCTTAAGTAAAAGATGAGAAATAAAAACTAAAAATGTGCAGTAGTGAAGGTCATTCACTTCCTCTACTGCTCTGTTTGGCACATCTGTTTCCTAGTCAGGACAGTATTGAAGTTCCCTGCTTTCCACTGCACGTCAGTGTTGTAGGCCACAGTCCTGATTTTCAAGCAGGCAGTACTTCTTTGTTTCTTATGCTCCTTTATTTGTGTTTATACAAGAGTCAATTTGTGATTCAACCCCTGGGTGACAGTGTTTCTGGATTGACCTCCGGGTCTATAGGTCCTCTCTAGCTAGTGTTTAGATTTTGTTTTCCCTGTGGCACTTAATACTGGTTTGGGGGAATGGGCTGCCCCAGAGTTGGTTCTCTGATCGTTATTCACCACTCTGAACCCCAGGTTTCACAAAAACAACTTTCCCCTGCAGTCTCTTAGAGTGTCCCCAATTGGGTGATCCTATGTATTGGGCTTAGTAATCAAAAGCAAGGTTTTAAAGAGGAAAAAAAAAAGAGAAAAAAGACCCAGAGTAAGTGCGTGATCTCTGGCACTTCCTGGCAAGTCTGTGCAGTCTTTTTTTTTTTTTTTTATTATTGTTCAAAAGTTTGTAATGGTCTTTATTATCCATGAATGAGTGAGATCATGTGGTATTTTTCCTTCATTGACTGGCTTATTTCACTTAGCATAATGCTCTCCAGTTCCATCCATGCTGTTGCAAATGGTAAGAGTTCCTTCTTTTTTACAGCAGCATAGTATTCCATCGTGTAGATGTACCACAGTTTTCTAATCCATTCATCTACTGATGGGCACTTAGGCTGTTTCCAAATCTTAGCTATGGTGAATTGTGCTGCTATGAACATAGGGGTGCATATATCCTTTCTGATTGGTGTTTTTGGTTTCTTGGGATATATTCCTAGAAGTGGGATCACAGGGTCAAATGGGAGTTCCATTTCCAGTTTTTTGAGGAAACTCCATACTGTCTTCCATAGTGGCTGCACCAGTCTGCATTCCCACCAGCAGTGCACAAGTGTTCCTTTTTCTCCACATCCTCTCCAGCACTTGTCGTTTGTTGATTTGTTGATGATAGCCATTCTGACAGGTGTGAGATGGTACCTCATTGTTGTTTTGATTTGCATCTCTCGGATGATTAGTGACTTTGAGCATGTTTTCATATGTCTCTTGGCTTTCTGAATGTCCTCTTTTGAAAGGTGTCTATTTAGGTCCTTTGCCCATTTTTTGATTGGATTGTTTATCTTCCTTTTGTTAAGTTGTATGAGTTCCCTATAAATGTTGGAGATTAGGCCCTTATCAGATATAATGTTGGCAAATATGTTCTCCCATGTAGTGGGCTTTCTTGTTGTTTTGTTGATGGTTTCTTTTGCTGTGCAGAAACTTTTTATTTTGATGTAGTCCCATTTGTTTATTTTCTCTTTAGTTTCCAATGCCCTAGGATCTGTATCGGTGAAGAAATTGCTTCGGCATATGTCTGAGATTTTGTTGCCTTTGGATTCTTCTAGTATTTTTATGGTTTCCTGTCGTATATTTAAGTCCTTTATCCATTTTGAGTTTATTTTTGTGTATGGTGTAAGTTGGTGGTCTAGTTTCATTTTCTTGCATGTATCTGTCCAATTTTCCCAGCACCATTTATTGAAGAGACTGTCTTGACTCCATTGTATGTTCTTGCCTCCTTTGTCAAATATTAATTGAGCGTATTGGTTGGGGCTGATTTCTGGGCTCTCTATTCTATTCCATTGATCTATATGTCTGTTCTTGTGCCAGTACCAGGCAGTTTTGAGAACAGTGGCTTTGTAATACAGCTTGATATCTGGCATTGAGATCCCACCTACTTTGTTCTTTCTCAGGATCGCTGCAGCTATTCGGGGTCTTTTTTTATTCCAGATGAATTTTTGGAGAGTTCGTTCTAGATCTTTGAAGTAGGCCATTGGTATTTTAATGGGAAGTGCGTTGAATTTATAGATTGCTTTGGGTAGTATGGACATTTTAATGATGTTGATTCTACCAATCCAAGAACATGGTATGTTCTTCCATCTCTTTATGTCTTCCTTATCTCTTTTTTCAACGTCCTGTAGTTTTCTGAGTAGTGTGCAGTCTTTTTTCCCCTTGTGTCTAAGCAGCCGGCCCACTGTTAAAATATTTAGGCTGCCCTTTTGTGCCCAGTTCAGCCATGGGTTGCTTTTTAGAGTTCCCTTCTGTTAGGAGCACTGTGGATCCCCTTCCACATTCGTGGATCACGCCAGCCCCAATTGCCTTGGTCTTTTCTGGGTGCAGACTTCCCTGGATCCTACAGCTCCCGCTGTGTGTGTTTCTCTCTCCTGCCCAGACCACAGACCTCACCTTATCCCAGGCGAAATCTGACCTTTCCGTGAGGGGGTGCAGAGCTCCTCCGAATCCACGTGCTCGCGCTGGTTGGGGACCGGTGTTCCCGGGTTCACAGCTGTTTTCTGGGTGTCCTTGTTGTAGATTCCTGGGATTTTCAGGCTTCCGACAACATCCACTCTCCCCTTCAGGATGTGTAGTTGCGTCTTGATAGCTGTTGCCCCATCCATGGGTAGTGTTAACCCTCAGGTTGGCTGACTATGAGGATTATTATATTACTCTCCTCAAGTTTACTCAGGTTCCAATTAAGACCACTGCAGCACACTCCTCTACAGGGTCCATCAAAATCAATGTTACACAGTAAGTAGCTGAGCCAGAATTCAGGTCCTACTAGACTGGCTTCAGAGTTACATTTTCAACTACAGTGACAAGATCATGTCTCACTTGGTACTGGAAATAGAGAATAAAAAAGGTCATGCTGCTGAGTTATCTAGGAATGTAATTTTTGAGTCCTTGTTTTGAGAGTCTTGCATGAGTGGTCTATTACCAACCTGTGAATTGTGGGAGTACTTGGTACCCGTTGATTTGTTCTTGGCCATATGAGTTTTGGCCACACTGAGACTTAAAGGGGCCCATTTTAGCATCTTGTTGTGTGTGCATGTATATATGTGAATCTTTGTCATGTCATCATCTGCATCTCCCAATTAGTTATACATCATATTGAAGGTTCCATACATTTGTATTTCTAGTTGCCCATCTGTAGATGTTTCAATGTGTGGATCTTTGTATTCAAAGGATACAAAATCAAACACTATTGCCTAGAAGAAAGCAGGTGGAGTTTAGAAAGGAGTAATAAAAAAAGAAAAGCAAGTATAGATTTAGAAAAATGGAATAAGCCCAAAAAACAAACACAGTTATTACCAGTAGGCCAAAACTGGGCTTTGAACTTTCCAGTTGAACTTAGAAGTCCTGATGATCATAGAATGTGAACCAGAAAGAATTTCTTTTGGGCCCAGGTAATCAGTAGATTATGATAATTAAGCAATTTTTAATCTATTTAAATAGGGTTTATTTTTATTTATTTATTTATTTATTTATTTATTTATTTATGGGAAAGGGATAGAGAGTTAGAAACATCGATGAGAGAGAAACATTGATCAGCTGCCTCCTGCACACTCCCTACTGGGGATGTGCCGGCAACCCAGGTACATGCCCTTGACCGGAATCGAACCCGGGACTCTTCAGTCCGCAGGCTGATGCTCTATCCACTGAGCCAAACCAGTTAGGGCGAAATAGGGTTTATTTTTAAAAACTAGACAATTACAGTGCTATGAATGCTCTCTATGGGCCACCCTTCCTCTGAAAAAACTCCAACATCAGACAAATCAACAATATAAAAATCCCCAAAAGAACTAAATCTGCCTCAAACATACAAAATCATTTCTACCTTCAGTGTTAAGTTGGTAAAACACTCAACCAATAAATACTGTTGCAGAGGCCATTTTCAGTTAAGAGGGAAGTAAGAGTAGACAGTTTTTTTTATGGTGCAGTATTCTTTCTATAAGTGCAATTCTTAGAGGTGGTTAAGGGACCCAATCAAGCCAATGGGAATTCCCTAGCTAAACTTGAATTGAAGAGTGACTTAGAGATAGAGAATGATTGGCTATCATTCACTCCAATGCCTGTGCCTGGTTGGGGCTGGAACCTAGTCATTTGGGCACCTCCACTCCCCTTACCAGACCTACTGACTCTGTTCTTTGTGAGCTAGGGACTTCAGCTTCCTCTTTGTCCTTTGAGATTGCGCCTCACTACCCCTCCACACCCCCAATTTTCTAATAAAATCTCTTTTTATTTATAGTGGTCAGACTCAGTTCCAGTTTTTTGCAAGCCAAGTATTCTAACACACTCTCAATATGGCTTCAGAGTGAGATACAGTTGGTGGAATGATTGCAGTGATACATAAGAAAGATTTAAAATTTTCAGTTATATAATTATTTTACTGCATATTGGGAAAAACTATAAACAGCACATCAAACCCATAATGTCATGGATATTATTGCTTAGAATGAGAATACATTTTTATTTATTTATTTTTAATATATTTTATTGATTTTTTACAGAGAGGAAGAAAGAGAGATATAGAGAGTCAGAAACATCGATGAGAAAGAAACATCGATCAGCTGCCTCCTGCACAACCCCCAACTGGGGATGTGACCGCAATCAAGGTACATGCCCTTGACTGGAATCGAACCCGGGACCCTCCAGTCCGCAGGCTGACACTCTATCCACCGAGCCAAAACAGCTAGGGTGAGAATACATTTATTTAAGTCAGAAAGTGAGCCATTTTAAAGAAAAATACTAAGTGATGGTAAAACAGGTATCTGTGGCTAAGGGGAAAAAATCTCATAGGTGGTGTGCAAATGGCTGATGAAGGCATTTTTGTAGGAAAAGGGGACACCAGATGGGAGTTTTGGGTAGTTCCCTCTATGCCAAAGTAGGGGTGGGTTGAAGTAAGGAGAGGCTGGAGGTGGCTAGAATTGGGAGAAGGCCCTGTCATGGCCTCTGGGAGACAGATCCCGGGCTGTGGTATGGCTTGGCCTAGGCTAAAGGAGGCAGAGCTGAACTGCTCTGAGATCACAGGGGATCTTTATCTTCCACCATCTTGGCCTGTAGGTGCAGAGAGGCCAAGGAGGAAGGGCGGGAGCAAGAAAGCTTTCAGGAGATCTTTTTGAGCTTATCTTTCTCTCCTTTCTCCCTCTTCCTCCTCCACTTTCCTTCCCTTCTCATCTCATGTCCCCTGACCACCCCACCCCAGCTCAGGCCTATCTGGCCTTTCTGTGGAGCAGCCCAGGACAGCAACTGTGGTGAGTGTGGGCTTCCTGGGCCACCTTGCCCCCTGAGGGGATGGATGTGAAGTGTAACCCAACTCTGGGTCTCTGAGCGGAGGCTCAGTTCCCTTTGATAATTTCTGATGCTTTTCCCATTTGCCAACCTTTAAGCTCAGGCTCCATGGACAAGATAGGTATCAGCAGGCCTAAAAGATCCACACATTGAAACATCTACAGATGGGCAACTAGAAATAAATGGGGAGACGAGAAGGGAGGAAAGTGGAGATGGGCCCACAGACACAGCCCTGGCAGCTGGCTGGGAGAGGGGAGAAAGTCAGCAGTAGTACGTGCTTCCTTTGGCTGGGAGGAACAGAGAGTTGAGGGGGAGAGGGGCTGCCCAGCAGGGTGAGTGGTGAGGGAGCGTACAATGTCTGAGTCAGCAGACATCTGACAGAGGACAGTATTCTGCTGTGCAGGTCTCCACTGTTGGGCCGGGGGGTGGTGTTTCAGACAAAGAAACAGAACCACAGAACCTTGCCTGCAAGTCAACTCCCCAAACTTGCCTCCCATTACCCTTAAAGTTGTGTCCAGGAGCATATTACCTGTAAACCAAGAGTTATTGCAATAGAAACCTGTTTCTCTCTGTGACTGAACCCCAGGAGGGGTGTTAGGGGCAGAAACCCATGGAGGTCAGGGGTCACCATTAGGGTGAGAGCAAAACAAAACCCACCCCCAAGCAGCATGCCTGTACTGTCTTACAGAAGCCCTAGAGATTCAGATGGGGAGATCACAGATATAAAAAATATTGTGATTCAGTGCTATCTACTGGAAGATAGTAGAAAGACTTCTTCAGAGATAAATGTGTAGGCAAAGGAGGGCAGCAAATACAATGAATAACCACAGTAATGAGGATGACCAGAAAGAAAAGGAAAAATTTCAGAAAGCAAGCTGGAACACATAGAACTATGTGATATAAATGACAGAGATTTTAAGATAGCAGTTCTGAAAATACTCAACAAGATATAATAAAATACAGACAGGCAATTCAATACTCAGAAAACAAATCAGTGAATAAAACTAGTACTTTACAAAGAGATTAAAACTGTAAAAAGGAACTGATCAGAAATCCTGAAAATGAATCATACAAGTAAGGAAATTAAGAGTAAACTACTGAGCATAAAAAACAGAGCCAATCAGATAGAGGAAAGAATTAATGATATTGAAGATAAGAATCTAGAAATGATGCACAGGGAAGAAGAGAGAGACATGAGCATAAAGAAAAATGAAAGAGCTCTAAGAGAACCATCTGACTCCATCAGAAAAAGCAATATTAGAATTATAGGCATTCCAGAGAAGGAGGAGAGGGAGCATGGAACAGAAAGTCTATTCAAACAAGTAGTGAATGAGAATGTCCCAAATCTATGGAAAGAAGTAGATCCTCAAATTCAAAAAGTACACAGAACACCTAGTTACCTCAATCCAAAGAGGCCCTCTCCAAGGCACTTGGTATTAAAGCTGTCAAAAATTAAAGACAAAGAAAAAATTCTCAAATCAGCCAAGGAAAAGAAGAAAGTGACTTACAAAGGAAAACCATCAGCATTTCATTTAACTTCTCAGCAAAAACTCTGAAAGTCAGAAGAGAGTGGAACCAAATATTCAAATGTCTGAAAGAGAAATGACCAGCCAAGAATAATGACCCTAGCCAGTTTTGTTCAGAGGATAGAGCATTAGCCTGCCAACCAAAGGGTCCTGGGTTCAATTCTTGTTAAGGGCATGTACCTTGGTTGCAGGCTCCTCCCCAGCCCAGGCCCAGGCCCTGGTCGGGGCACGTATAGGAGCCAACCAATCGATGTGTTTCTCTCACATCAATGTTTCTCTCTGTCTTTCCCTCTCTCTTCCACTCGCCCTAAAAATCAATGGAAAAATATCCTCAGGTGAGATTTAACAACAACAACAACAACATATCCAGTAAAATTATCCTTTAAATATGAAGGAGAAATAAAGACATTCTCAAACATACAAAAGCTGAGGGATTTTATCAAAACCTCCTTTGCAGCCCTAACTGGTTTGGCTCAGTGGATAGAGTGTCAGCCTGTGGACTGAAAGGTCCCAGGTTAGATTCTGGTCAAGGGCATATACCTTGGTTGTGGGCACATCCCCAGTAGGAGGTGTGCAGGAGGCAGCTGATCGATGTTTCTCTCTCATTGATGTTTCTGACTCTCTATTTCTCTCCCTTCCTCTCTGTAAAAAATTAATAAAAAAATCAATAAAAATATAAAAAAAATCCTCCTTTGCAGGAAATACTCAAAGGTGTTATTCTACCTGAAACAGAACATAAGGTCACAACACTATGAGTAAGATCACCAAAAAACTTACAACATAAACAGGGACAAGAAAGACATAAAAGAAGATGGGGTAAAGGTCTGACCTGGCCAAGGAAGATGATCAGATGCACACACACACACACACACATACACACACACACACACACACAAGCTATGGTATATATGCAAGTTTATTTTTTGTAGACTTAACAGTAACCACACACAAAAATCCCCAAACCAAGACACATAGCTTAAAAAAAGAGGAAATGGAGGAAAGAAGTATGGAATACCACCAAACAAAAACAAGAGACAGAAACACAAAGGAAAAGAACCAATGGAGGCACAGAGCTGCCAGAAAACAAAAGATAAAATGGCTGTAGGAAATCTTCATACACCAATAATTACCCTAAATGTAAATGGTCTGAATTCACCAATAAAGAGGCACAGAGTAGCAGAGTGGATCAAAAAACAAAACCCAGCACAATTCACCATAGCTAAGATCTGGAAACAGCCTAAGTGTCCATCAGTAGATGAATGGATTAGAAAACTGTGGTACATCTACACGATGGAATACTATGCTGCTGTAGAAAAGAAGGAACTCTTAACATTTGCAACTGCATGGATGGAGCTGGAGAGCATTATGCTAAGTGAAATAAGCCAGTCAATGAAGGAAAAATACCACATGATCTCACTCATTCATGGATAATAGAGACCATTATAAACTTTTGAACAATAATAGATACAGAGGCAGAGCTGCCTCAAACAGATTGTCAAACTGCAGCGGGAAGGCCGGGGAGGGTTGGGGGGCAGGAGGGAGGGGGGTAAGACATCAACCGAAGTGTAATACTCTTTGTAATACTTTAAGAAATAAAACGAGAAAAAAAACCCCCACACCTGAAACCTATATGTTCATGTTGACCAATGCCACAGAATAAATTTAATTTAAAAAATCTCCTTTGCCCTAGCCAATTGATCAGTGGTTAGAGCATTGGCCTGCAGGCTAAAGAGTCCTGGGTTTGATTTGGGTCAAGGGCAAATCCCTCAGTTACAACTAGATCCTTGGCCCTGGGTGGGTCGCATGTGGGAGGTAACTAATTTATGCTTCTCTCTCTGTCTCTCTCCCTTCCTTCCACTCTCTTTAAAATCAATGGAAAAAATATCTTTGGGTTAAGAATAATAAAAAAAAAATAAAAATGAAAATCCCCTTCTTCAACTCTCAGTCCCCAGAGACAACTGCTGTCATTAGCTTCCAGCAGAAATTCTCTGGCACTCACCATCATAACATCCCATGACATCCTGGGACCTCTATTTCTTGATTTTCCATCTTTTAAAGGAATCTTTTAACTTCCCTCTGTCAAGAAAGAAGGCTGTAGTTCAGTCATGTGACTGCCCCTTCCCACCCTCCATACTGGCTGCCTATTGCCTGTAATTTTGTCTAATTCTTCAAAAGGTTCTTTCCATCACTGGAGCAATCCCTTAATTATTCACTCCTCCTTCCATCTCTTCTTCTATCTCTTCTTGGACCGCCTTCTCCACCTCCCACTTAATGGTTGTCATAGTTTTAGTGTCACACTTTACCACAAGTACATTCTGTTCAAGTCTTCCATCCTGTCTTCAGGTTAACTCTAAAAACTGAAAACCCATCACCAGTATTTACAATAATGTTGTTAGTATGTGTTGGTCATTGTAGAGCCAGCTGTGATTTCAGCCATGTAGTAGAAAATGTAATCTTTTAAAAAAACTTTGCTTATTTAATAAATTTTTAAGCATCTCACCCTAATGGGCTTTCCCTTGAATTCTTCCAGTGTCCTTCACTTCTACAAAATCATGCTCATTGGCCACTCTTCTGACATATGCAGATTTATTTTGTTTAATTTTGCTTGTTTAGTTTGTATGGGTACATAGGTGATAAATGTTTTAGTACTTGTTAGACTGGAAGTATTATTTTAAGCTAATATTTGACTCAATTTGCCAGAGCATAAAATTCTTGGTAGAAAATAATTTTATATTAGATTATTAAATATATTGCATGATTGTCTAGAATCCAGTGTTGCTAAAGAAAAGCCCGAAATTTGTTCCTTTTTGGTAATCTGATATTTTCCCCAAAGCTTTTAGGACTTTCTCTTTACCTTGTAGTCAGGAAATGTTAGCAGGATGTGTCTCGATGAGGCCTTTCCTTTAATCTTGTTTGGAACTTAATATATTTTTATTGCTTTCAAAGGGGAAGGGAGAGGAAGAGAGAGATGGAAACATCAATGATGAGAGAGAATCATCGATCGCTGCACACCCCACACTGGGGATTGAGCCTGCAATCTGGGCATGTGCCCTGACCAGGAATCAAACTGTGACTTCATGGTTCATGGGTCAACGCTCAACCACTGAGCCATACCAGCTGGACTGAAAATTCCTATCTTTTTTTTTCAATTAAGAGGCAGCTTGTTTTATTACTATTTTGGTTATTTATTCTCTGCAGGTATGACTGTACATGCTTACTGGATCACTATGAGATATATGTAAAGCTACCTGAGATATTCTCTTTCTCTACTTTTCTGTCACATTTTCTATTTCTTTGTCTTTTTGCTCTATATATTCTCAGAGATAGTGACTCTGCCTTTAAAACCAACAACTTGCTCTTCAATCTTTTCCACTACTCTTTCTATTCTTTTATGTTGGGGATCATCTTTTAAATTTATCTTTCCTCTTTTTTTCTGATTGACCATTTCCACAGCACCTGGCAGCTGACATGAGTCCCTTTCCTGAAGCAGCAGTCTTGTTTTCCTGTAAGTTGGTGGGCCATGTTGAAAGGCCAGTCTTTTGGTGCACTGACAAGGATAGTTAGGCGGTGGCCCGGAGACCACGCAGCCAGCACCTGAAGTTTCCATTCTGGGGTGCAGTGCTTCAGCATGGCCAGCTTGGGCTGTTTGAACAGGTGTCATTGTGCCCGACTGATCCCAGTGCCATTTTGCACTCCAATGATCTGCCCTACAATGGTCCTCTGTATATGCAGACCATGCCCAGGGCTCCTTCAGGCAGAACTGTACCCTGAACTCAGGCCTCTTATCTGCCTCTTTCTCAAATCTTGTTCCCTCAGAGAGTGCTCAAAACTTCTGTCTCTGATGCTACCTTTTTCCTGGTGGCTGGGGAAAGAGATGAGATAAATGATGTCCTTGGTCCACCATCAGAAACCACCAGTTGGGAAAGTTTTTATCTTGTGTTGTTCAAAATTCTGCTAAAAAAAACCCTTTGCATGAAATAGTCTCCCACAAAGAATCTATCAAGTTGATCTGTATGCTGCATTTCTAAGGTGGCTAATATGCCTTGCATCTTACAGGCGGGAGATGCACAGCCAAACAGTCCTCAGCTCTCCTACAAAATTGCTCATTTGATGACCACTCTAATGAAGCTAACAATGCCTCTTCTGAAGCTGGCTATTCTTCCTACCTTAAGTACTGTATTTCCTTTAAACATTCTGGCAGCACTTAATAGACTCATTATCTTCCAAATCCCAGTGTCTATTTTCATTCTCTGTTGATTTTATTAGATACAAAATAAATCACTACCTATTAAAATTGCATTAAAGTACTAAGTTAAAATGACAAAAACTGAGAAACGAAGCCTGAGCTATTGCTTGGCCTCCTGTGTGTGGCGATTCCTATGTTTTGTAGACTGAGTGGACTGGACCACTCAGACTGGATGGGGAGCCAGCAGCACAATATGCCAGTGAAAGGACTTGAATTCCCACCAGTCAGTGATTGAACAGACTTTCCATGGTTCAGCAGTTATTTCCAGATTTCTAGAATCAGATGAGGCACATGTGAAGACTGGAAGAGAGACGTTTTTCTGTGGCCACAGCAGTGCCTCACAGAAGCGTGGTGCTGGAGACAGTCCCAGTTGGTTACTGGGGGCTACTGGCAAAGAGGCCAGAAGAGTGATTATACTTGCAGTATCACATATTGATGTTAGTTTCTCCAGAGATTCAAATATAAAAATTAACCAAAAAACATTGTTGGTTCTTATAAAAAAGAAAAAAAACCACAAAAGATTATGTGCCCATGGCTTTTCAAAACCAATGTCACCTGGAGTGGGGTAGATGGCCTCTGAGGGCATCTGGAAGTGAGTGAAGGCACTGACTGAAAGAGAACTCTGTGTGCATAAGCGTGCGTGCACATGCGTGTGTGTGTGTGTGTGTGTGTGTGTGTGTGTGTGTGTGTGTGTATGTAGGGTTGTAATGTAAAACTGGCTTTCTACTGTGTGCTGTGACAAAAAATATTTATAAGATTCTGGTTTGGACAAGTTAATGAATGAGATGGGATGAGAAGGGCTAGTTGTTAGGGAGCCTAAATGTCTTTCTCCAGAAATTGATCATTAACTTATTTTGTCATTTCAAACACTCTTTTTACATCTCTATCTCCTTTGCCTCTTGTTACTTCTAGCTCTAAAATTCTACGATCCTTTGAGAAGCACAGACAATTACTTTGTGCCGTGGCAGGCTAGAGAATGACAAGGTCACTGGACACCAACAAGCTTTATACGGTGCTTTTGCCTGAGCAAAGAGGAGGCTGTGTTTTTCTGGGCAGGGGACCAGCATGAGCAAAGACATGGAGGCAGGACTCCAAGAGAACAGGAGTGGAGGGTAACACATAGGTAGGGGGACAGTTTGGGCAAAATCTGTTGGCAGTGGGGAGCAAATGAAATCTTTGGATCAGGAGAATAGATTGAAAAAGTGAATTTAATTATGAGGTTGCAAATTCCTCAGAAGCTTAGACAGATGCTATGAAGGAATGAAGAGGACTAGAAGGGACTGTGATGAGCCACCTCTCACAGGCTCCTCTGAAGGGCAGCCACCAATCGGCTCCAGAAGGCTATCTTATAAAAATGCAGGTCCAATGTTGGTAGTTTTCAGATTTTTTTCAACAGAAATTTGAATTTTTATGTGAAATCTCCTGATTTTCAATGTACACAATGATATTAATTATGGTAAAAAGCAAATACTGTCAAAATTCACCAGGTACTTCTGTACAAGAGCACTGATCTGTGTGGATACTGATTCATCACTAATGTGTTCCTAGGACCCAGCATATTGTAGCATTCGTATTGCAATTTCCCTGGCTCACTTTGGTTTGCACTGATGAATTTTGACAGGGTAATTGCCACTTTATTGTGCAATTCTGTTGTAAATAACTGCAGATATTTTTTTTTTGAAGACACTCAAGCTTTTTATGTTCTTACTGAATTTTATGTAAATAAAACTTTTCAAATGGTAAAAAGAAAAAGCAACTACTGTGTCAAATACACTTTAAAATATAGTGCCTTTAAGAAAATGGCTGGACAGAGGTGAGGATGGAAGGGGGCTCTTTGCTCCATGGTCATTCAGAGACCAAGACTTCCCTCATATTGCTATTCTGCCATGCCTTAGGGCCTGTCCTCATCTACATGATCAAAGTGGGTCACAGGCCTATCTGTGTCCCAGCGGCTCTGTAACAGGCTAACCCAGAGGTAGCTGTTGGCTAGGGGAGATCTGCAAACTGCCCCCCTGCAGGTGGCCAAAAGTCGCTTTCTCACAGCTCTCTGTCTACCCCATGATAATGATTCACTATATCAATAAATATATTTCTACTAGAGGACTGTTGCACGAAGAGATTCGTGCAATAGGCCTTCCTTCCCCTGGCTGCCGGCACCGGTTTACCTCCGGAACCTGGGACCCAGGCCTTCGCTCTGGCCGCAGCAGAGAAGCCAAGCCTCTTCAGTCTTCAGTCATCTTCAGTCTTCAGTCGTTTTCAGTCTTCAGTCTTCACTTGGGCGGAGCTTTCAGTCTTCACTCCGAGCCTGCATATGCAAATTAACCGCCATCTTTGTTGGGTTAATTTGCATACTCATCCTGATTGGCTGGTGGGCGTAGCAGAGTGACACCAATTTACATGTTTCTCTTTTATTAGTGCAGATAGCATCATATGTAATAGTTACATAGACTGATAATATGGACACACTAGATCAGGTGTATATACTCATCTGCTTTCATCTTTTTCAACTTTTAGATTGTTTCCTATATTTGCTATTAAAAACAAGATTGTAGCCCTGGCCAGGTAGCTCAGTTGGTTAGAGCATTCTCCTAATACACCAAAATTGGAGGTCAGGGCACATACAAGAATCCAATGAATGCATAAACAAATGTAAAAACAAATCAATGTCTCTCTCTCTCTCTCCCTTTCTCTCTCTGAAATCAATTTTAAAAAAAATATTTGAATGAACATTTTTAGCTAAATCTTCACACACATCCCTATTATTTTTGTTACAAAAATGTTATGTTAATCATAGATATGCATCTTTCTGCTTCCTATCTCTCTTATTTTCTCTCTCCCTCCCTCCCTTTCTTTCTTTATTCTTTTCTTGCTTTGTATTCTTTCCTTCATTTTCCTTTATTTCCTTTTATATTGTAAAATATACCACACAATAGAAAAGCACATAAAATGTACATTATAATTAATACTAGTAAGGTAAAAACTCATGTACCACCATCTAAGTTAAGAAATATAATGTCATGAGTTCCCTCAAAGCAGCCCCATATGCCTTATTTTTTTCTTTATTGATTTAAGGTATTACATATGTGTCCTTATTCCCCCATTGCTCCCCCCAACCCTCCACTCATGCCCTCACCCCCCTGGTGTCTGTGTTCATTGATTAGGCTTATATGCATGCATACAAGTCCTTTGGTTGATCTCTCCCCATTACCTCCACCCTACCTACCTTCCCTCTGAGGTTTGATGGTCTGATCTATGCTTCTCTGTTTCTGGATCTGTTTGTGTTCATCAGTTTATGTTATTCATTATATTCCATAAATGAGTGAGATCATGTGATATTTATCTTTCTCTGACTGTCTTATTTCACTTAGCATAATGCTCTCCAGTTCCATCCCTGCTGTTGCAGATGGTAAGAATTCCTTCTTTTGAGGAGCTAGAAGATTGTAGCTGGCAGTTCAGAGGTGAGGGAGAGGATGTGAGTGAGGGGGTGAAAGGATAGTGTGTGGATGTGTGTGGTGTATGTGTGAGTGAATGAGGGACAGTTAAATCTGGCAGGAGTAACAGGGGATGGCAGACCAGGCTCTCCTGGTCAGGGAGCACCTACCACTGCTGTGGTCACTCCCCGGGCTGCGAGATTCAGGCATGGAGCCCATTCCATCTTGAAGGGGAGAGTGGCCTCTTCTAGGAACTCATCAACACCATCATCCAGACAGGCCTTGGATACTGTCCGCAACCCGGCAGCCACTCCCACCAAAATCCTGCTGCCCCACCCACAGACCTGCAGACCCTAGGACTTCCACCTCCAAAGGTGCACCATTCCTGCAGCAGTAAGTGCGACTTCCTCCCTCCCCAGTGGCAGACCTCTGGACACCACAGTCGCGCTTTTCCAGCGTGCAAGCCTCCCAAGCCCTCCGTTCCACAGGCAGCTCTTAGGTGCCGTGGTGAGCCTCTACTGGGTGCGCTCTTATACAAACAAGGACGCACTGCCTCGGCAGTAGGAATTCTGAATTGCCTCTTCCTGGATACCTGCCCACAGACACCTCGGTTGCACAGCTTCAGCGCCAGGGCCCCTTAGAGTGCATCAGTGTGCCATGCTGGTAAACACACCACAGGTGCCCCTGTAAGCCATCACTGGGCACACGTGTATCCAACCATGGGTGCAGCAGCAAAAACTGAGTCTTCCCACACCACAGCTGAAGAACTCTGGACACCACAGTCACGCCTCTCTAGAGCACAGGCCTCCTGAGCCCCATCACCCTGACAGACAGCTCCTGGGTGCCTCCATGAGCCCCCACTGGGCACACATGATTTCAAACAAGGGTACAAGGCAGCAAAAATTTGGACATCTCCCTCCCTAGCTGCTGACTTCTGGACATGACAGTTGTGCCTTCCGAGCACACAGGCCTACTGAGCCCACTGCCCTATAGGCGGCTCTTGGTTGCCCCTTGAGCCCCGGTTGGGTGTGCTCATATCCAAACAAGGGCGCACGGCCTCGGCAGTAGAAATTTGGACTTCCCCCTTCCCGGCTGCCTACTCACAGACACGGCAGTCGCATGGCTTCAGCATGCAGGACCTCTGAGGCCACCACCCCCAGCTGGCGACTCCTGGGTGCTTCTGTGAGCTGCCACTAGGTGTACTCGTATCCAACCAAGGGCTCAAGGCCCTGGCAGCAGAAACTCGGACTTCCTTCTCCTCAGGTGCCAACATCCGGTTACTGCAGTTGCACTGATCCAGTGCACAAGCCCCTGAGCCAGCTGCCCCAGCAGGCAGCCCCTGGGTGCTTCTCTGAGCCACCACAAGGCACAACCCCGACCACTGGCATCCAGTCCCTGCAGTAGCACCACTCCACCACAAGGGCTCCCTGAGCCCACTGACCCAGCAGACAGCTCCTGGTCGCCTCTGTAAGCAGCCATTGGGCATCCATATCCAACGAAGGGCACACATCCCCTAAAGAAGAAACTGGGACTTCTCCCTCCATGAGGCCAATGGTACACCACAATCACTCCAATCCAGTGTGTGGGCCCCACAAGCACACACCCCTTGCAGACAGCTCCTGGGCCCCTCTGTGTGCTGCCACTGGAGTGTGCCTCTCCAACCAAAGGCTCATGGCTCCCTCAGTAGGATCTACAACATCCCCCTCCAAGCTACCTACCTCTGGAAAGCCTGCTGCTGGATCTTGAACCCCTTTGTGATTCAGAAAGGGAAATCACTTTGGCCAGAGTCCCACTGCCTCAACCACAGACTATTAGACACCTGCCCCCCACTGTCACGGACACTAGGCCCCTTGTAGTGAGTTGCAGAGTGATGCTAATCCAGCAAGAGTCACACCACACTGGCCAAAGTCACAGTTCCTGAGCCTCAGGCCCTGAGACTCCTTCCTCCCAGGCGGTGGACTCTGGAAACCCACAGTGAGCACTTACAAGTGAGACCTCAGACAACCTTTACCACAAGAGCAGGAACCACAATCACATCCAAAACAGCTTGCACAACGAAACTGGGGTTGAGTCACATTGCTAACCTGAGATGAGACTTCATCCATGAATAAGAAACTAACATTCAAGACCCAATTACATCAAGAGAACCCAAAAAGCTCAAGTAGGGAGCTCAGCTAGATTACCAAGCCCAGGAGACCTGAGAGATCACATCAGTAGCACCACTCACAAAAGAATCTGAGTAGCAAAGCAGCTGGATTTAAGACACAGAAAAAATGTAAACATTAAAGCAAAACATGGGGAGACAAAAAAGCAATCCCCAAAGGAAAGAAATAGAGGATCAGGGAGTTAAATGAAATGGAGGCAAGTAACATGTCAGAGAAAGGATTCAGAGTAATGGTTATAAGGATGCTCAAACGGCTGGATGACAAATACACACAACTCAATGAGAATTATAAGGAGCTCAATGAGAATGTCACCAACATGAAAAGGAACCAAGAGGAAATGAAGAATGACATAGCTGCAATAAAGAACACAATGGAAGGCTTAAACAGTACACTAAAAGAGGTTGAGGACCCCATCAGTGATTAGAAGTCAAGGAAAAAACACAAACACAGCAGCAACTGGAAAGAAAACTTAAAAAGCAAGAGGAGAGCCTAAGGGAGCTTTGGGACAACATAAAATGAAACAACATCCACATAATAGGAGTACCAGAAGGAGATGAAGTGGAGCAAGAAATAGAAAACCTGTTTGAGGGAGAAACCAAGATGGCAGCATAGGTAAACACCTGAAATTGCTGCTTCGCACAACCACTTCAAAAATACAACTAAAATACAAAACAGACATCATCTAGAACCACAGGAAGGCTGGCTGAGTGGAAATTCTACAACTAGAAGGAAAGAGAAAAGCACACTGAGACTCAGAGGAGGTGTGGTGTGGAAGTAAAGTGCAGAGGTACAGAGGCGCACGTGGAAAGGGCTGGCAACGGAGGATGCTGGTGTCTTTTTCAATCAGGAGGGAGTCTCAAGCTCCCAACTGCTCTGAACTCCAGTTCTGGGCGAGTCTCTGGGGACCCAGACTCATAAGGGGAGAAACTGGACTGTCTGGCATTGGGCAGAACTCGAGGGCGGCTTTCTCTCAGAGGTGCTTGCAGCGATTACCATGTGACACTGAGACCCAGGGCCTCTTAGGGTAGTACGGAGGATCAGCCATAGCAGTTTGCTCCGCCCTGTTGATTCCCTGAGACCCCGTCCCACCCAAGCTGTGCGCAGAGGCTTTTGCATATGAATGACCTGGCCCTTTGCAATCTAAAATTACCTAACAAACTGCAGCTGGGTCAGAGAGACCCAGAACATCCAAAAGAATGGCCAAGGCCCCATAGAAGCCTGCATTGCTTCACAGCTGGGCCTCATCTGGGCACCTCCAAACCCCAAACAAAGAAGAGGAATCTGCAGATCTCTCCATAGCTCCTGCTGGGTAGCCTCAGGCAGAGGCTAAATTAGCACCTCCTTAGAGATCCAAGAGCCAGTGTACCCAGTGGTCAGAGTGGGACCATCCAGATTACAACTCCTCAGATCCATAAGGGACACACTCAGGGGGCAGACTCAGTGAGCACCAAAGCCCCACTGAAGCAAGTCTTGCCCCAGAAGGGTGTCTCCAGCACAGAAGTTCTCCCACCATAGACACAGCTGATTCTCACAGCCAATTGGCCTGGAGGTCAATTCCTCCCAGTGATACCTACAACAATCAAGGCTTAACTACAACAAGACTGCACACAAAGCCCACAAAGGGGTGCACCAAGAGTGTCCACCTCAGGTAACTGGGGAGGCTGAGCCACTGGGCACTATAGGACACCTAGCACAGAAAGCCACTCTATCAACACAGGGAAGCATAAAAAATGCAGAGACAAAGAAACAGGTCACAAATGACAGAAATGAAGGAAAGCAAACTACTGGATATAGAATTCAAAACCACACTTTTAAGGTTTTTCAAGAATTTTCTAGAAACCACCGATAAATTTAGTGAGACCCTGGAGGATATGAAAAAAGACCAACTAAAAATTAAGCATACACTGACTGAAATAAAAAATATTATACAGAG
>NW_005355904.1:432711-438861 GCF_000412655.1 Myotis brandtii | reverse complement strand
TCTGGCATCAGTTGGAACGTGAGGGCAGCTTTCTCTCCGAGGTTTGCAGCGGTTCCTGGGGTTCTGAGAAGCAGAGCCTCTGGGAACGGGACTGAGAGGGGCTATAACCGCTCCCTCCGCCCGCCCTGTTGAGCCCGCCCCGCCCAAGCCCTGCGCAGAGCCATTTGCCGGATCGCCTCAGGCAAAGGCTAGATTAGCACCTCCCCAGAGGACAGAAGTTTTCCGCGGCAGACACAGCTGATTCACACAGCCAGTCGGCCTGGTGGTCAAATCCCTCTAGTATTAACTACAACAATCAAGGCTCAACTAGAACAAGACTGCGCACAAAGACCACTAGGGGGTGCACCAAGAAAGCATAAAAAATGCGGAGACAAAAAAACATGACAGAAATGGAGGATATAGAGCTAAAAATCGCAATTTTGAGGGCTTGCAAAAATGTGCTAGAAGCTGTCAATAAACTTGAGGAGAGAGTCACGAAAACTAATGAGACCCTCGATGCTATGATAAAGAACCAACTAGAAATTAAGCATACACGGACTGAAATAAAGAATATTATACAGACACCCAATAGCAGACCAGAGGAGCGCAAGAATCAAGTCAAAGATTTGAAATGCGAAGAAGCAAAAAACACCCAACCGGAAAAGCAAAATGAAAAAAGAATCCGAAAATACGAAGATAGTGTAAGGAGCCTCTGGGACAGCTTCAAGCGTACCAACATCAGAATCATTGGGGTGCCAGAAGATGAGAGACAGCAAGATATTGAAAACCTATTTGAAGAAATAATGGCAGAAAACTTCCCCCACCTGGTGAAAGAAATGGACTTACAGGTCCAAGAAGTGCAGAGAACCCCAAACAAAAGGAATCCAAAGAGGACCACACCAAGACATATCATAATTAAAATGCCAAGAGCAAAAGACAAAGAGAGAATCTTAAAAGCAGCAAGAGAAAGAGTCTCAATTACCTACAAGGGAATACCCATACGACTGTCAGCTGATTTCTCAACAGAAACTTTGCAGGCCAGAAGGGAATGGCAAGAAATATTCAAAGTGCTGAATACCAAGAACCTACAACCAAGATTACTTTATCCAGCAAAGCTATCATTCAGAATTGAAGGTCAGATAAAGAGCTTCACAGATAAGGAAAAGCTAAAGGAGTTCATCACCACCAAACCAGTATTATATGAAATGCTGAAAGGTATTCTTTAAGAACAGGAAGAAGAAGAAAATGGTTAAGATAAAAATTATGAATAACAAGTACATATCTATCAACAAGTGAATCTAAAAATCAAGTGAATAAAGAATCTGATGAACAGAATAAACTGGTGAATATAATAGAATCAGGGGCATAGAAAGGGAGTGGACTGACAATTCTCGGGGGGAAAGGGGTCTGGGTGCGTGCAGGAAGATACTGGACAAAAATCGTACACCTATGGATGAGGACAGTAGGGTGGGGGTAAGGGAAGAGGGTAGGGTGGGAACCGGGTGGAGGGGAGCTATGGGGGAAAAAAGGAACAACTGTAATAATCTGAACAATAAAGATTTAATTAAAAACAAACAAACAAACACCAAAAAGAAAACCTGTTTGAAGAAATAATGACAGAAAACTTCCCTGATGTAGGGAAGAAAAAACTCACACAAGTCCAAGAAGCTCACAGAGTCCCAAACAAAATGAACCCCATAAGACCAACACCAGGACACATTATAATTAAATTGGCAAACACCAAAGACAAAGTAAGAATCTTAAAGGCTGCCAGAGAGAGACAGAATGTTACTTACAAAGGATCACCCATCAGACTATCAACTTATTTCTCAACAGAAACACACCAGGCCGGAAGGGAATGGAATGAATATACAAAGTGATCAAAGCAAAGGACTGAATCCAAGAATACTATACCCAGTAAGACTATCATTCAAAATTGAAGGTGGAATCAGGAGCTTCACAGACAAAAATGGCTAAGAAATTTTATTACCACCAAGCCAGCAATGCAAGAAATGCTAAAGGGACTGCTGTAAAAAGAAGAAACAGAAAGGCAAGAAAAAACACAAACATTAAGAATAAAAATGAGGACAAACAAGTACTTATCAATAATATCATTAAATGTAAATGAATTAAATGCTCCAATCAAAAGACATATGATAGCTGAATGGATAAAAAAAACCACATGACCCATATATTTGCTGTCTGCAAGAGACCCACCTCAGAACAAAGGACTCACAGATTCTGATAGTGAAGGGATGGAAAAAATTTTTTTCAGGCAAATGGAAATGAGAAATAAGCTGGGGTTGCAATATTTATATCTGACAAAATATTCCTCAAAGTAAAAGCCATAATAAGAGATAAGGAAAGCCATTACATAATACGAAAGAGAGCAAGTCAAGAAGAAGATATAACTCTGGTAAACATATATGCACCCAATACAGGAGCACCCAAATACATAAAACAACTTCTGGAAGATATCAAGGGAGAGATCGATAGCAATACAGTCATATTAGAGGACTTTAATACCCACTAACATCACTGGATAAATCATCTAAACAAAAAATTAGCAAAGAAACAGCAACCCTAATGACTCACTATATCAGATGGACTTAATTGAGGTCTTCAGAACATTTCACCCAAAGCCACAGAATATACCTTCTCAAGTGCATATGGGACATTTTCAAAGATAGACCAGATATTAGGACACAGGCAAAATCTCTTCAAATTCCAGAAGATAGAAATCATAACAAGCATCTTCTCAGATCACAATGGCATAAAACTGGAAATCAACTACAATACAAACAGTGAAAAAAAATCAAACACTTGGAGGCTAAATAGCATGCTATTAAACAATGATTGGGTTACCAATGAGATCAAAGAAGAAGAAAAAAACATCCTGGAAACAAATGATAATGAAAACACAACAATCCAAAATCTATGGGACACAATGAAAGCACTTCTGAGAGGGAAGTTCATAGATCTACAGGCCTACCTCAAAAAACAAGAAAAAAATGGTAATAAATTATCTAACCTTGCAACTTAAAAAATTAGAAAGAGAGCAACAAGAAAAGCCCAGAGTGAGCAGAAGGAAGGAGATAATAAAGATCAGAGCAGAAATAAATGACTTAGAGACCAAAAAAATAATAGAAAAGATCAACAAAACCAAGAGATGGTTCTTTGAAAGGATAAACAAGATTAATGAACCTCTAGCCAGGCTCACCAAGAAACAAAGAGAGAGGACCCAAATAAACAAAATCAGAAGTGAAAGAGGTGAAGTAACAACTGACCCCACAGAAATACAAAGGATTTAAAAAAATACCATGAACAACTCTACTCCAACAAACTGGACAACCTCAACGAAATGGAGACATTCCTAGAAAAATACAAGCTTCCAAAACTCAATCAGGAATAATAACAAAACCTGAATAGGCAAATAACTGCTGATGAAATTGAAACAGTATAGCCCCCCCTCCAAAAAAAAAATAAAAAGAAACAGTATAGGCCCGTGGTTGGCAAACTGTGGCTCCCGAGCCACATGCAGCTCTTTGGCTCCTTGAGTGTGGCTCTTCCTAAGCCTTAGGAGTACCTTAATTAACTTAATAACAATGTACCTACCTATATAGTTTAAGTTTAAAAAATTTGTCTCTCAAAAGAAATTTCAGTTGTTGTACTGTTGATATTTGGCTCTGTTGACTAATGAGTTTGCCAACCACTGGTATACGCAGTCGTTGGGTTATGTTGGACTCGACGTACATTGTTTCGAGGTTATGTTGCCATCTATACTAATAATAGACAAATATGTAAATTGACTGTCCCTCGATGCCCACAGCCAATCAGGAGTGAGTATGCAAATTAACCCGACAAAGATGGTGGGCCTGTGACAGTGCGCACGTGCACAGGTGCTGAGCAGCCAGGGGTAGGTGTTCCTGCCCCCCGGCCACTCTGGGCCTATACGCACAGACGCCAAGCGGCCAGGGGTGGGGTGGGATGCCTGGCATAGGTATCCCGCCCCGCCCCCGGCCACTCTAGGCTGGTAGGCAGCGCGCGGAAGTGTGGAGTGGCCACTTCGGGCTGGTGGGCAGTGTGCTCAGGTGCAGAGCGGCTGGAGCAGGATTGGACACCTGGCTTCTGCCCTGCCCAGGCCGCTCTGGGCCTAGTGGGCAGAGCATGCAGAAAGCCTCTTGGTGGGGGAGGCGGGCCGGCAGAGGGCAGCCTGTACTCCCCACATGGTGGCAATGGCAGCCGTCAGTGCACCTAGCGGAGCCTGCAGGCCTAGCTGAAGTAGCACCTGCAGGCCATCAGCACAGAGGAATGGCTGCACGAGTCCTGCCTCCTGGCCCAGAAGGTGCATGATCGCAGGTACAGCCACCATGGTGGGCCAGATTGAACTTCTCCTGGCCGCACCACAGGGGTTTGCAGATCTGTGAAGCCACAGGCCTCTGGTGCGCACATCCTCTCCTCCCCGCTGCTGTGCGAACATCCCCCAATGTTCTATCACCCACGCATGCCTGCAACAGTCCCAGACCATGGCATGTGCAAGTTCCCTCTGCCCCTCTGCCACACTTCTATCAACCGCAGCATGCCTAAATCCCCCACAAGATGTGCACAAATCCCCTCTGTCAAGTTCACATCCTTTGGAGAGTGTCTAGGTGTTCTGGGTGCTGAGGGTGGGTGTCTGTGTGATGACAGTGAGAGGGCGGAGTGATGATGTCCTGTTTTCATGGAGGCCAGTGCAGAGATGAGATCACCTCCACGGGGCTAAGACAGGTGCTGAGGCAGGAGCAGGTGCAGACAGACACACCTGATGGGTGCGGGTGGCCCTTGCTGAGGTGCCTTCGGTCAGTGTTCAAGATTAGAAACCCAGAGGAGGCAAGGAGTTCCATCCTCTCAGTGAAACAGTGGGATAGTCGGGGCAACTGCAGAGGAGGAATGTGCACTTTGGGTGCCAGCACCCAAGAGCGAAGGCCGCCCTGACTGAGTCTCGCTTGCTTGGGGCCTAGCGCACTCCTGCTGGGCAGCAGGTGACAGGACATGCTTTTCTGAGTTAATGAGAGAAAACATTGATCCTCCTCCCCCCTCAAAGGTGGAAAGTGGAGTGGGGAGACATGTGGGGAGTGAGTGAGGTTCCCTGTCTGGGGGTTCCAAATCCGCTGTTAGTTCCTTTCACCGCTGAGTAGAGATATACAGGGTGTCCCCCCAAGATGTATACACACTTTGAATACCTACTAATTCCAATGGGTTTACACATGAAAAGAAAGACACAACAATGGAGCTATCATCTGTTAAAAGTTTGGGCACAAACTGGCAGTTGGACATTCTCCGAGGGGTCCCAGATTGGAGAGGGTGCAGGCTGGACTGAGGGGCCCTTCTTCCTCCCACCCCCATGCACAAATTTTGTGCAACAGACCTCTAGTTTGTTTATTAAAAAAAAAAGTTCCATCGTTTCAACTTATGTACATATGTGCTTTATGTTTTTTATCATTTAATTACCACAAGTAAATGTCAGGAATTGTTATCTTTCTTTTAAATTTTTTTTTACTGTTTCAATTCATTACTGCTGTGTATGTGCTCCATGTGAGTGACGTAGGTGCTTATGTAGGTGGGTTCCGACTTATAGCGAAAATCACGTTACGTCGCGCCGTAGGAATGGATTTCCAATGGAACTTATATCCAACGTAACCCGAGGACATACTGTAATCAAAAAGCTTCCAGCAGGCTGCTTGTGTAGCCCGCCCCCATCCAAGGAACAGCAGCCTCCTGATCAGCACACCCTCTGTCTGAGGAACAGCAGCTGTGTGTGAAGCCTCCCCCCACCAGGCAGAGGAGCAACCACAACTGTGAACAGCACCCACCAGGGGAGCTACTACCAACTGAGGAGCAGTTGCTACCACAACCACCCGAGGAGCAACCACAGCCCGAGGAGCCACTGCCACCCAAGGAGCAGCCACTGAATGACTCAACATCTAGATATGGCGGTACGATCACACATGGGTAGACAAAGAAACCCCCAAAGGAAAGAAAAAGAGGACTCGCCAGAAAAGCAGCTAACTGAAACCGAGGCATGCAGAATGATAGAAAAAGAATTCAGATTAAGGGTCCTAGAATGCATAAACCGGATGGAGGAAAAAATCAACAACTTATGCAAGAAGCAAGAAGAAACAGATGAAAAAA
>NW_005355904.1:420863-428892 GCF_000412655.1 Myotis brandtii | reverse complement strand
GATGGAACTGGAGAGCATTATGCTAAGTGAAATAAGCCAGTCAATGAAGGAAAAACACCACATGATCTCACTCACTCATGGATAATAAAGACCATTATAAACTTATGAACAAAAATAGATACAGAGGCAGAGCTGCCTGGAACAGACTGTCAAACTACAGCGGGAAGGCCAGGGAAGGTTGGGGGGCAGGAGGGTGGGGGTAAGAGATCAACCGAAGGACTTGTATACATGCATATAAGCATAACCAATGGACATAAGACACTGGGGGGTAGGAGGGATTGTGGGATTGTCTAGGGCGGGGGGGAAAAAAAGGAGACATATGTAATACTCTTTGTAATACTTTAAGCAATAAAAATAAATAAATAAATAAATAAAAATATTGCTGCAGCAAAAAAAAAAGAGCAAGTTGCTCTGTTGCAGATCATGTTGGCCCCCAAATTACCTGATCCTCCAAAATACACTCCTCAGGAAGAGGAATGGGCCCATCAAGAAGGGGGCAAGAGAACGAAGGAAGGCTGGTGGATACTCCCAGATCATAGGGTCTGTGTCCCAGAACAGTTAGCCCATAAAGTAGTCCTCCAGCAGCATGAACTTATTAATTTAGGAAAGACTGTTCTAGAAGCTTTATTAGGCAGATACTACCTAATTGCCCATCTTCCCTCCTTGTGTGCCTCAGTCTCTTAGCGTTGCCTCCTCTGTGCTCAGAACAATGCTAAACAGGGTCCTGTGGGGCTGATAGGAGTTCAGTGCTGTGGGAAAGCTCCCTTTGAGGACTTAGAAGTAGATTTTACAGGGCCTAGCAGAGGAAATAAATACCTGCTAGTCTTTATTTGACCTTTTCAGGCTGGGTTAAGGCATATTCCACTCGCACGGAAAAGGGAAAAGGCAAGAGAAGTCACTAAGGCATTGCTGTGTTGAAGGATATAATTTCACAGTATGGAATGCCTCTGACCATAGGGTTCGATATTGGCCCAGCCTTTGTAGCAGAAATAGTATAACAGGTAGCCAAGGCTTTAGGAATTAAATGGAAACTACATACAGCTTATAGGCCTCCAAGTTCAGGGAAAGTGGAGTGCATGAACTGGACTTTCAAGCAGGCTATGACTAAGCCATGCCAAGAGACAACCTTACCCTGGACAGATATCTTGCCTCTTGTACTCCTGCGGGTACACTGTGCCCCAAGGGCCAGGGTAGGTTTCTCTCCCTTTGAAATTCCATATGGTAGACCCCTTCCCTTAATTTGGCCAAAGGGAGATTTGGGGGAAATAGGAAACTTAGAAATCCAGAAACAACTATAAGGACTTGGAAAAACTGTCTTTGAGGTCCACAGAAGGGTTATTGAACAATTACCCATCTCCCTAGGAACAGCCATACATCCTTATAAACCTGGAGATTAGGTTTGGATAAAAGACTGGTAAAAGGAGCCCCTCAAGCCTACCTGGAAGGGACACTCTCCAGTCATATTAACCACCCCCACAGCTCTCAAAGTTGCAGGACTGAACACCTGGATCCACCACTTCTGGTTGAAGGCAGCCCACCAGCCAAGTGATGCCCAGCCTGAGTGGAAGGTAATCTCTGACCAGAAACACCCCCTGGGGATCACCCTCAAGAGGACAGCGGACCTGGCTCATCAACCTGCTCCAAAGAATTCAGAAACACCGTGTTGAATTCTTCCTTACACTAATCTTTCTTATCTCCTCCTAAAGGTAATATGTGCTGGTATTTCTGGATAATCATTGGTTTTATCTTTCTAATAATTCTTATTTTGTCTTTTTATGAGTGCCGCCAGAACCCGAGACTAGTACCAGGAGAAGGACTCATCTGTTCTTGCTGGGACACAGAAGCACCGTAAAATTACTGCTTCCCACATAGCAAGGAAACAAAGGCCTCATCATGAATTGTTGGACTACCCCTTGTCATGCCATCCTTGGCTACATCTGCCTTGCAGGAATAGTCATAATACTATTCTTTGTCCTAGCGGTTCACTGTTGTGGACCCCCACTGAACAGAAATATAGGGAATAACATGCTCCCACTAATAATATTAGCTGGCACATACTTGCCTCCCACAGGGGCCATGGCCACGTGTCCTTGCTTAGAAACTCGCTACCCAAATATGTTAGACTGGGTAGTCTACGGGAAAACCCCATCATGCCAGATTTTTGTTAGCTATACTTATCAGCCTGCGGCATGTTAGGACTCTGCTACCAAATGCACATGGGGGGGAGGGGCAACTGTACGGAAAAAATAATAGGACCTGTCACAGCCAATGTGCAGGTAAGTAATGTTTCTCCTATTTGTTTCAGCAGTACCCAGGGCCAACATCCAACAGGTCGCCTGCCAGATGAACCATGTAACTCTACCCTCAAGGCTGAAAACACCACCTACCCCTGGTGCCCCCCAGCAGGAACATTCTATGTGTGTGGGACCGCGGCTTACCTCTGCCTGCCTACAAACTGGACAGGAACGCCTTTAAACTTCAGATGGTCCTACAAACCAGAAGAATTTCCTGCAAACCCTTCCAAGAGGAAGAAATGGGATGCTAACCCCTTGGCCATTACCCCTTTTCAGCTATAAGCAGTTAAGGGGGGGGCGGGGGGGATGAGAAGGCTAAAGAGGGCTAATTTCAATGTAACCTTGATATTTGGGGGATGAGAGGGGGGGTTATTTAAACTTCAGATGGTCCTACAAACCAGAAGAATTTCCTGCAAACCCTTCCAAGAGGAAGAAATGGGATGCTAACCCCTTGGCCATTACCCCTTTTCAGCTATAAGCAGTTAAGAGAAGTTGTAGTCCATGTTCACCATAACATCCCATAGTGGTTGTACCACAGGCTAAGAGAAGCTTGTGGGACAAGGGGGGGCGGGGGGGATGAGAAGGCTAAAGAGGGCTAATTTCAATGTAACCTTGATATTTGGGGGATGAGAGGGGGGGTTATTAATCTGAATCCATGCCAGCCAGCCCAGTGTACATTCTTGATAACCTATAATTAAGTCATTACTTCGTTCCCAGAAACTGGTCTTGCAGAACCTGTTACAGAGGCCATAAAACTGAACAGTGCACTGCTCCGGAGGGAGGGTTATTAATGCTGGCGCCAGGGCAAACCATCAGATATGGCCTGGAGACCCCCAACACCTGGGGGCCTTCTTGCAAGACCCATGAAAAGGACTGGAAGCATAATCCATATTTGTGGGACAAAGACCTCAGGAAGATATAAAAGAGAAGCCCCCTGCATGTTACTTTACTCAGATTTGGAAAGTTATTCCTTGAGTCCGCTGGCGTAAATAAACAGTGTTACTCCTTTTCTCTAAAGCGTCGCTTGGTTTTTCTGTGGTCTTCTGCAACACTAGTAGCTGCTTAAAAAGTATGAGTTTAATATATGAATCTTTGGATAAATAGAAAAGCCAAGTGCAGTGGCAAGCAAAATGTACTTTCCCTTATCATTGTAACTGCATGTGTGGTACCCCTATGCCCTGAAGTTTTAAAATAACTGATTATATAATATTCTGAAAAGAAGGCCTAGATATTCTCAACAGAAAAATGAGCTGTTTCTAAACTACAAACCTTAACAGCAAAAGCAAACTGTATATATAGTTTACAGAAGCATTTCAAAGGAATTATTAGATTTTAGGTGCCTGAAGCTTGCTAACAACTTTTGCAATGCTCATGAACGAGGAATAGAAATATTTACCTTTAAATTAATAAGAAAATAGCACAAAGAATTGTTCATTGAGCTGGAGCCAGAGGTGCAGGTTGAGAGAAACTGCTTTAGGCTGCACAAGTAAACACCCAAATGCTCAGGAGCAGGGAAGCTGGAGGTTACTACTACACATACAATTCTAAACCAAATCCGAATGTACACAGTGACCAGTGGCTCATGACCTAACATAAATGAAAGTGGTGATATGGCACACAAGATGGAAAGGATAATAAACAAACAAGCAAACTCCACTTCAACCTCTGTGAATCAGCATTCTGACCACAATCATATCATAGGCAAATCAGGTGCTCGCTACTGGAATCCTGCAATTGGAACACATCACACAGCGGAAGGAGTTCATAGGGTAGAATTTGTATTGTACTAGGGAGATACTGAACTGAGCCACTAAAGGTTAATGAAGTAGTTAAACCGAGGAATGTAAAATCAATTTCATATCTAGGATATTTGTACATTCCTTCCTTCATTCACTCAACAAACATTTGTTCAGTGCAATCCATATGCAAACTCTTGTGCTAAGTTCTAAAGCAGTTTTAAAGATGTACATGATAGTATTTGTGGGGGCTCTGTCAAGACTGTGCTGGATGTTAAAGGCCCATTTGCCAAAGCATGCGTGAAGGCAATGATTCAGCAGTATCAGTATATGCACTGTGCAGGTGCACTCCTATATAACCCACCTGTTTTGTGTAACACTGATGTCACTAATTGTCAAAAAGCATCTTTTGTTTTGAGCCAGTATAAAAGGTACTACTGAACAGCTGGGGGCTGACTACTTGTTTGAAAGAAAGAATGTCCCATCTACCTGAGGCTGCTCATATCTTCTTCCGATTCCTGGCATCCAAGGAGGTCCCCTCCCTAGCAAAGGAGCTCAGACCAACAACTGGTGTAGTCCACAGTATGATCATAGGGTAAATACCCCCATCTGTCCCACTGGAGGACATGTGGCCTCCGGCCAGGCTGTGATATACGGCAGCGATGGTCCTGATGTCTTGGACTCTACCAGAGGATTGGGAGCAGGTTGAGGTAATGCTGGTGGCATTGAAGAAGGCATTGTTGTCCCTGATGGACCAGATCCCCAAAGACCAGCAGAAGGCAGTTGGAAAGAACTCAGAGAATTAGGAAAACAAAGCCAGCAGAGTCCAGGGGAGCCAAGCCTGTCATGGCTCCTAAGGTTGTGGGAGGACAGTGCAGATAGCTTGCAGCTGTCTCCGCCCCCAAAATGGAAAAGTTGGCCTCCATAATGACACATTCCTCCTTGCGACAACGACTACAGATCAGTCGCTGTTTGGGAGCTGGACAGGGAGACCATTTCCTGATAGATGGGTTAATAGCGGTGTCTGGAAGCAGGATGCAGGAGAATTGCCAGAAGTCATGAGTAAATGGACTATGTATATGGATTTAGTGCAAGTAATTTGGGAAATTGGCATGAGACAAGCCATGTTTAATTTGAATACTTGAGGTCCTGATGATGAGTGTTTTACAATGTGCATGAAAGACATGATTCTTGCTGTAGCCCTCCCCCTCTCCTTCCCGCCCCTAGCAGCCTTCTGCTTGCTGGTAGCCATTTTGACCTCTTTTGTAGACCATCATATACATGAAGTTACTATGGGCATGGCTGGCTTAGGTAACATGTAAATCAAGCGGCAAGAGAAGGGAGTGGTGAGACCGGTGACTGTACAGAAACCTAAGGTACATAAGTCAGTGCCTAAGACAGCAAGCCCGGGATCTATGAAAGTGGCAGGGACAGAGCCTGTGAAAGTTTCCTGTATGCAAATGTGGATAGACCTACAGGCAGCAGGGGTTAAGAAAGAGAAAATAGATCAGCAGCTCAATGACATGCTGCTCCCCCTCTGGAGGCAATTACTGGTAGAACAGCGATTCCAGAAGCTACAGAAGAAAGGTAGTTCCCCTAGACCAGTATGCCTCCAGGAGTATTTAGGCTCCTCCAGAGAGGAGGAGTTTGATCTCTAAGACTGAGGAACAGGCCGAGGCACCCGGTTAGGGGGGACCTCGGAGGACCAGAGGCCACATGTTAAACTCACTATTTATTGGTCCCCCACAACATGCATGCAATGTGTGTTGGTGTTGGTAGATACTGTTGTGGACTGTAGTTTGCTCTATGGTAACATGGACAGATATATGGCCCGGTGGCCCATATAGATGGGTATAGAGGGAGAACTGTCCATGTATGGCAGGCAACTTTAATGCTGGGCATTGGCCACTTATCCCTGAAGGCTTATACAGTTTATATTCCCCTCATACCAGTACATCTTGGGAATCGATATACTGAAAGGGTTAACGATGGCAACAACCCAGAGTAAATTTCACTTGAGGGTGCGTGTAGTGAAGCCCATCACTAGGGGGCACCTGCATCACCTGACCATACGATTGCCTAACCCCTGCCCAGTGGTATGGGTAGGGCAGTATCACCTCCCAGGGGGCCATAAAGGGATTAGACAAATGATACTGCAGCTGGAAAAGGTGAAGATGATCAAGTCCACACACAGCCCCTAAAATTCCCTGATATGGCTGGTAAAGAAGCCTAATGGCACCTAGTGGATAACCGTGGATTACAGACACCTGAATAAGGTGACTCCCCCACTACATTCTGTGGTTCTGGCTTACACCGATGTAGAGGCGATACCACTATGTAGTGGACTTAGCTAATGCCTTCTTCTCCATAGACATTGCCCCAGAGAGTCAAGAACAGTTTGCTTTTATGTAGGAAGGTTAACAGTAGACTTTTCTTGTCCTTCCTCAAGGCTATTTGCATAGTCCCACCATTTGTCATGGTTTGGTGGTCACCTGGGGCAAGCCTCCCATGGTGACAATATTCCATTATCCTATATAATAAAAGCCTGGGTGGCGTCATGTGTGATGTCATCACAATATGGCTGCCACAATATGGCCACCCTCACGTCGTCACAAGATGGCTGCCACAAAGATGGTCACCACAAGATGGCCACCACAAGATGGCTGGCAGGGAAGGGCAGTTGGGGGCGACCAGGTCTGCAGGGGAGGGCAGTTGGGGGTGATCAGGCCAGCAGGGGAGCAGTTAGGCATCAATCAGGCTGGCAGGGGAGTGGTTAGGGGGTGATCAGGCTGGCAGGCAAAAGCGGTTAGGGGCAATCAGGCAGGCAGGCAGGGGAGCAGTTAGGAGCCAGCAGTCCCTGATTGTGAGAGGGATGTCTGACTGCCGGTTTAGGCCCGATCCCTGTGGGCCTGAACCGGCAGTCGGACATCCCCAAAAGGGTCCCAGATTGGAGAGGGTGCAGGCTGGGCTGAGGGACACCCCCCCCCATGCACAAATTTCGTGCACCGGGCCTCTAGTATGAATGGTATGCTAACCTCTGATTCTCTTTCAGATTTGAATGCAGCTGCTAGTAGTCTATGGCAGGCTTTGGACTCATGGGGTTAGGAGTCATCGACTACAAGGTCCAGGAGCCTGGCTTATCTACCAAATTCTTAGGAATTATCTGGTCTGGTGAGACCAAGGTGATCTCTGAAGTGGTCATTGATAAGGTACAGGCTTATCCCTGACCCACAATGCCATTTATAGCTTGAAACAGTTGCAGACCTTTGTTGATCTTTTGGGGCATTGGCGAGTGTTCATTCCCCACCTGGTGCAGTTGTTATGGCCATTGTATCAGTTGTCCTGGAAGGGGATGACATAAGACTAGACCCCAGAAGTAGAGGAGGCCTTTATAGCTGCCAAGAGGGCAGTTGCCCAAGCCCAAAACCTACAGGTTGTAGACCCAACACAACCATTCCAGTTGGACATAACTGTTACTCCTTCGGGATTGGATTGGGGTCTGTAGCAACAGTATGGGTGGAGAAGGGTACCCATTGGGTTTTGGTCCCAATTGTAGAAAAGAGTTAAGAGCTGATACTCTTTCATTGAGAAACAGTTGGCAGCTGCATATGCTGCCTGTAAAGCTATTATGGCACAAAGTAAAGTGCTTGCAAAGACAGTTTACCCTATAACCAGTTGGCTTAGGTCCTAGGTAACCACGCCCAAATCAGGAGGGGCATAAACCTCAACTTCAGCATGAAAAATGGACCTTGAAAGGACTGACTCCATCCTGTCCCCTGCTCTCTATCTGAACCATAGGCACTCCATTTTATTCCCATAAATTTTGTAAGAATTGCCTTTTAAAGTTTTCCTATGAGCACAGATGGTCCTTTGTTCTGTTAATTCCAGGATGTAACTGATCCAGGTAAGTAACTATGCCATTTCTAGCTTCTGTAAGCACGCTTGCTTGAATAATGGGAAAATAAGACATTTTTGGAAATGGGCGGGGGGGGGGGGCTG
>NW_005355904.1:412925-420718 GCF_000412655.1 Myotis brandtii | reverse complement strand
TTATATTTTTGATATTTATTTTATATATTTAAATGCCATTTAACAAAGAAAAATCAACCAAAAAAATGAGTTCATAGGTTCGCCATCACTGGTCTAGTCACTGCTCCCTCTTTTTTTTTTTCACTGTTCCCTCTTAATCGTCTGTCTTGCAGGACCTGTTTACTTAAGCACTGTTCCCATTTTGGAAAGGCTATAAACCATACAACCCCCAGATGGAGTTGTCAGGGCTGGCACCAGGCCATGCCTTGAGATATGGTCTCACTGCACCCATCCCAGAGTTTTTTTTTCTCTTTTTGCCTTTATAAGCTTACCCTTAATTCCATTTCGGGGCCACGAGGTTTGGAGAGGCATAAGCTTTTCACAGCTGCTGGCTTTTGAAGTAGACTTCAAATTCAACCCTCTGACTGTGGCATCTCCTGTTTGACTCACTGAATTCCAATATAACAAGCAAAGTGGGGGGCCTATCTAGAACAGCGGGCAGCTGTAAGTACCAGCCCTCTGTCACAAGAGTTACAAACCCTGTTGGGACCTATAATTTAAGAGACCCTGTCAAGGGATGAAGCTCCTATGGAGGAGCTACTCCCTCATCCATTCTGAGAGGGCTCACCACCCCCCTTGGATACCAAATAGTATACAGATGGTTCTAGTAAGGGGAACCCTGCTACATAGATGGCAGTGGCTATCCATTTGAATACTGACAAACTGTAGTTTGTTTCTGTTACTGGGCAAAGTAGCCAATAGTCTGAATTATGAGTGGTCCAGATAGTTTTGACAAAAGAGTGTGGCCCTTTGGCTATTAGAACAGACAACTGGGCTGTCTTTAGAGGCTTAACTTTGTAGTTGCCACAATGGCACAAACAATAGTAGATAATTAGGACATCATCCCATGTGTGGATAGGAAATGTAGAAGGATATGTAGGAGCTAGGGACTACTAAAGAGGCAACAATATATCATTTGAGTGGCCATCAACTGCTGTTAGCCCTTAGAAATAATAAGGCAGATGCCTTGGCAAGGGTCCCCCAAAGATCAGGCTTGGTAGCTCCATCAGAAATTGGGGCATGTGGGACCATGGACAATAATGCAGGTAGCTGAATGTTAGAACTTGGCCCTGTCTACAGGAGAAGCCCTCATCATAGTATGAGGTTGTCCCCGCTGCACTCAGGCACACTCCCATCCATATGGTCTCCAGGGGAAAAAGGGCCATGTCCTCAGAGGATTGGAACATTGGCAGGTAGATTTTATTAGGTCTCTCCCTATAGATCAGGGCTTTAAGTATGTCCTTATGGCTATAGATACTGCCACTGGCTTATCCTACAAGGGAGGCCATCCAACGGACAGCTGTCCAAGGATTAGAACACTTGGGGCCACCTATGGGTGACCCCATAGCATAGCAAGTGATAATGGAACCTATTTCACAGGGAAGGAGGTACAAAGCTGAGCCAAGGCCCAGAACATAGCTTGGCAGTTCCACGTTCCATATCGTTCCCAAACTACTAGGATAATTGAACGATATAACGGCCTGTTAAAAGACAAGCTCTGCCTAGGGGTAGACCTGTATAGTCTAAAAGGTTGGGCTAGAATTGGATACGACTGTCAGATTGCTGAATAAACAGCCCAGGAAAAATGGATGCTTCCCCCTTAGATTTAATGATGCGAAGGTATCCTCAGACATTACATGTAGAGGTGAAAACAACAGATGAACTGCTGAGACCTAAAGTATACTCATCTAGAACCTTGCTGCTGCCCACACCTTCCCCCTTGGCAGAGGGGGAACAGGGAATGTGGACATGGCCATGGTCTGTTACTATTCCCATAGGGAAGCAGGTATGATTATCAGTTACAGTTGCACCCCTTGATCCAGCCCTGGCCAATAACAGTACTGGTCGTAACATGTTACAGTTTATATTGTTGTGGTAGACTCTGTATTCAAGGAGAGGGCATATGGGCCAGGGTACTCTGGAAAAACAATTGGTGTAAGGGGTCAAGTGTGGAAGCCTGACCAGAGTACATCGAATGTTAAAGGCCCATTTGCCATACGCATGCGCGAAGGCAATGACTCAGCAGTATGGTATATGCACTGCGCAGGTGCACTGTTATATAACCTACCTGTTTTGTGTAACACTGATGTCACTAAATGCCAAGAAGCCTCTTTTGTTTGTGATAGATCCTCCCTTCCCCCAACTGGTGGGAAGAATATGACATAACCTGCAGCCCGGAAATACCTGAGTGACTAACCATGTACCTTATATGGACTATACATTGAATCACTAATCAACACCTGCCAAATACCCTAAGCCCTCGTCCCTAAGTACCGGAGTGCCTAACTATGTACCTTATATGGACCATACATTAAGCCATCAATCAGCATGCTCTGAGAACCCTAAGCCCCCATTCCTTCCCGTTCCTCCCCTCAAAAGGTGTGCTCACCTCTGCATGTGTTGCTGTTCTCCCCTTGCGAGACAGCTGGGCAGGTCTTTTTCTCTTAATAAAGCCTGTAATCCTGTTTTTTGGCTCCCGATTGGTATTTCATTCTGGTGCCGAAACCCGGGAGGGGCAAATGGAAATGCAGATGATCCCGGGACCATATCCCGAGCATTTCAGGGAAGCAGTACCTGGGTTAACTTCCTGACTTTGCTTGGTGGTGCGGTTCTGGGTTGGTTGGCCTGTTCCGGTCCCCTCTCAAACCCTGCTGAACCAGGACCTGTGGGGATCTCTTCACCTCCCGCCCTCTGGTAGGCCTTCAGACCCAACTCACCCTACCCCCTACTCTTTTTTTTCTTGCTTCATGTGACCTGGAGGGGCATTAGGGTCTCAGAGTTTCCTGTCTACTCTGCTACTTGTTCTACGAAAGCCCAGGCGCCTGGCCGGGAATTCTCTTCTACTCCATGGGAAAGGTGTCTCAGGGTGACGCTCTCGGAACCTTTTCTCGGCTCGCTCTCTCTCTACAGGTTGGTTGAGGGAACAGGAGGACGCTCCTTGTTCCTTCCCCAACTTCCAATAGCCCTTCCCTCTAGTCATGGGGACCTTTCAATCCAAACCCCCTTGAAACACAACCTTAGGGTGTCTCCTTGCCAATCTCTCGACCCTTGGTCTTTTTGGCTACATCAAACCAAAGAAGCTCATTTTTTTCTGTAACATTGCCTGGCCACAATATAAACTCAACAATGACTCTCAGTGGCCCGAAAATGACACTTTTGATTTCAGTATCCTTCGAGACCTAGATAATTTCTGCCACTGGACAGGGAAGGCTTCAGAGATCCCTATGTACAGGCTTTCTTTTCCCTCTGCTCCCGCCCCTTGCTTTGCTCCTCATGTTCCACCCATCAGATCCTCCTCACGAAGTCCTCTTCACCCTCTCAAACTAGTCCTCAGCCCCTTTCTCTGTCTTCTGACACTTTCGACCTAGCTGATCATTCTTCTCCACGTCTCCCACCAACCTCCACCCCCTTATACATCCTCTCCCACCCCTGCAGTAGATTCCCAAAACCCAGACCCTCTTAGCCAGCAACCACCTTCTCCCCAGTCCCTGAGAGCCCAAATCCTGAGAACGTGAGCTCCAAAACAGCCTTTCTCATCTAACACTCATTCTCAGGCCACCCAAAGACTGCCTTCCTCAACACCTTCTTCTAATCCCGCTTCCATTCTACTGCTGAGGGAGGCAGCAGGAACTGAGGGCACAGTCTGAGTCCATGTTCCATTCTCTATGTCCAGCCTCACACGGATTGAGAGGCATCTCAGTTTTTTTTTCCACTGACCCAACCACCTTTACTAAGGAGCCCGACCCAGTCCTATGTCCTGACTTGGCATGACATCTATGTCCCCCTGTCCTCTTCTATAGAAATTTACCACCTTAGACCCCATTTCCCCAGAGGGAGCCCTTCTTCTAAATACCCATTTTATATCCAAATCAGCCCCCGACATATGCTGCAAACTTCAAAAAATAGACACAGGTCCACAAACCCCTCAAAAAGACGTCGTTAACCTGGCCTTTAAGGTGTTTAATAATAGAGACGAGGAGACCCAAATCCAAAAACAAAGATGAGATCAGGCCAAGGCTGAGGCCCAGTAGGAGGCCTTCCAGCTCCTAGCCACCACTCTCATGAACCCCAAACGAAGTGCTGGTCCTCCAACTGCAGGTAAGTCAGGGGCTAAACCTCCTCTGGGCCCATGCTTCAAATGCAACAAGGAAGGACACTGAGCCAAGTCCTGCTCAAACCCGAGACTCCCGCCTGGGCCCTGCCCAAGGTGTGGAAGGGAAGGCCACTGGAAATCAGACTGTAGTCTGGCCCCTCCTGTTCAGGCCTCAGCCAGTCCAGCATGGCCGCCTCTGGATCTGGTTTGGAGCTACCGACCTCCTGGGACTGGCCACCGAAGAAGCTGCCCAGGCTCTGACAGGGTCCCACAAACTTACATCACCAGGACAGACCCTCGGGTAACGACTGTGGTGGCAGATAAGCCGATCTCCTTTTTAATTGACACTAGAACCACTTATTCTACCCTCTCCAAATTCGCTGGGACCCTTGTCCACTCCTCAGTCTCTATTATGGGGGTTGATGGATTAGTCTCATAGCCATTAGCCACCTCACATTTACACTGCATCTTACTAAATTCCTCCATTCACTCTTTTCTCATTCTACCTCTGTGCCCAGCCAGGGCTACCATGTATCCCCTCATAAAGCCCAGTTGTCCCAAACCACAGTCACCTACCTCAGTTTCCCTCCCTCACCCAACAAGGCCGAGCCATTCCTTGGACTGTAAATGCCTTATCTCCTTATCTCCTCCATGACTGTCCCCTCCTCTAGACAAGAAATACTCTCGTTTCTCAGGCTCACTGGGTACTCTTGCCTCCAGGTTCACAACTTTAGTCTTCTTGCAAAGCTCCTCTATGACATGACGTGGTGAAGGGACCCCCTCACTGAGCCTTCAGATCCCAAGGCCAACATTCTCACCCTTTTAATGCTCTGAAAACTGCTCTGACCTCAGCGTCTTCTCACCCTACCCCCTCCCCTACCCCGCCCTTCCCAAAGAACAACTTCCTTGACTGTACAGGCTTACTTACCAGTCCAGCTATTATCAGAAACTGAGCTCATTATCTCCCCAACCTTAGCATGTTATCTCTAGGAAAAATTCGGCCGTTTTGAATCCAAGCTACAAGAGACCTGGGAACAGGCTGAGGGGCCTACTCCCTCCCCCCCACTGTCTTTTCTCCAGCCTCAAATCCAGGTCCCTGGCTTCCACTGCTCCTTTACTTCCCTTTCTCTTTTCCCTTGGATAACAACCCATTCTAACATTCCCTCCCACTTTTACTGCAATACAATCTCAACCACTCATCTGTCACCCTTTATTGGTAGAGCCATGGTGACTACCCTCTCAGCTTGGAGTGCGGAATTAGAAAAAGGGAATCTCATACCCTTTAGTCCACCTCATCTCCTTACACCTTTCAGCTTGTTTCCACATACATCTGTCTTTCCATCAGCTGGACAGGAACCTGTATTCTCATCTATCTCTCACCCACAACATTATTCCTTGCTTTCGCTTTTTTGATGTCACTTCAATCTGATAATGGCCCCACTTTTGTCTCTCAGATAACGCAGCTGGTCTCTCAAATGCTAAACATCAAATGGAACCTCCAGATCCCCACCACCCTCAGTCTTCGGGTAAAGTAGAAAGGGCCAATCATCTCTTAAAAACACATCTAACCAAGCTATCCTTAGAGCTCCATATGCCATGGACTGAACTACTCCCCCTGGCACTAATGAGACTGAGGGCCATGCCACGACAACCACTACTTCTAAACCCCTTTGAGATCATGTATGGGTGGCCTTTTGTCTTCCAAACCCTGGAGGACAATTCCCCTTCCCCAGGAGACTACTTCCCTGCTTTTGCCTATATGAGGGCACTCTTACAACAACACGCTGATAATCTTCTCCCCCGTCCCTTTCCTAAAACTTCTCATCTCTCAGTCCTCCCTGGGGACTTGGTCTATGTCAAGAAAAAAGGAAAGGCATCCTTAACACCCACATGGGAGGAGCCTTTCCCAGTCATACTATCTACCCCTACTGTGGCAAAGGTACAAGGAATACACCACTGGTATCACCTCTCAAACATTAAGCCATACAAACCTCTACATAAAACACTACCTTCCTACACTTCTACCCCCACAGGACTTACCTCTCTCAGGCTCATCAAATGTCTCCCCACCATCCCTGAAAAAGACTCAGCGGCACCATCCAGGACCTGATGACTCATTGTTATGCCCAGATTTCAGGATCCCCAAGAAACCACACCAGGGAGCCAGCCGTGTCCGATGCAAAAGCATAAGAGTCTTTATTCAAGCCCGGGCTAGGCTCCTCTACCCTCCTTACAGACGCAGTGGCAAGTGGCAGAGAGAGCTAGCTTTGTGGGTAGAGGGGTTTTATAGGGGGGTTGGAGTAAGGGGAGGAGAGAGGACTGTGGGCCCTGCCGATTGGCCAGGTGCAAGTCGGTGTCTTGTTACACAGGATGTGGTCGTATCTATGGCGCGCACTTCCCTTGATTATCATTGGTTAGTTTAAAGAAATCCTAGGTGTGGCTAGCAGAGGCTTGGGCTTCCGGGAAGAAGCTCCTTGCTGAGCACATGGCTGCTGCCCCAAAATGGAGGATTCGGGGCAAGATGGAGGACGTAGCCCTCGCCCTTTCATCATCACTCTTCACAGGCTAAAATCTACTATTTCCTGCAGTATCCTGGAGGAATGGTCCTGGTGGCGACCACAATCTGCTTCCCCAAAAGACTTACACTCATGGATAGTAGATCTTACCTGGCAAGGGACCCTCCAACTTTTTACTCCGGAAGAAGCTCAGGTTTTTGAATTCCTTTTTATATGTCTCCTCTCCTCACCATAATCCTCCTACAGGCAGCTAACAATGAATGCACCAATGAAGGTTTTTGGTCTTTTCAGGTGAAACAGACTTGGGATGATGAGGAAGTCATCAATTCTACTGTCTGGGATGGAAAATCCTCTAGTGTAACTCTCTATTTTTTTTTTCTCTTTCTTTGTAGTGTCCTCTTTTTTTTTTGAAATTTTGTTTTATTGCTTAAAGTATTACAAACAGTATTACATATGTCTCCCCCCCGCCCCCTTGACATTCCCCTGGCCTCCCCTATCCCCCAGTGTCTTGTGTCCATTGGTTATGCTTATGCCGGAAGCTGTTCCACCCTTGCTGCTTGACACAGTCGCTGCAGGGAAGGAACATCTGCACAGCATATGTTTCAAGGGACCTGGCGTATACAGCATACTGTTCTTAATATGTTTGCTCCCCCTTTTTAGTGCTATGTGTTATAACCAGAGCCACCTCCCCGAGAAAGGTTGTTTCCCCAGGTGGGAATGTTTCCCTGGAGTTAGGGATTAACGGGGCTAGGGAAGGGAATAAATCAGTAAAACCCCTTAACTAAGTGCCAGGCGGGTAGTTAATCACCTTAACTACGAACAGTCACACTTAAGCTACATAATCCTTACTTAGGCCATAGAATAGGAAAATCTCCTTATAGCAATAGGATAATGACCTTGGAATAGAGACAACAAACTACCCCTTATAATGGAACACAGAGACAAAGCTAGACAAGATTAAAATGAACAGAGCTAGATAGAGATAAGATTTTTATCAAAGGTCAGATAAGAAACTATAAACATAAAACAAGGAACTGTAGAAGGTCAAAGGAGGATCCAAAACATATGATGATGTAACTATAGAGGCATGCTTATAGGATCAAATGGTATAAATACAGATGTAACAGGAGAATAAAGAGAGAACC
>NW_005355904.1:378290-412480 GCF_000412655.1 Myotis brandtii | reverse complement strand
TCTGGTTTCTTGGGATATATTCCTAGAAGTGGGATCACTGGGTCAAATGGGAGTTCCATTTTTAGTTTTTTGAGAAAACTCCATACTGTTTTCCATAGTGGCTGCACCAGTCTGCATTCCCACCAGCAGTGCACGAGTTTTCCTTTTTCTCCACATCCTCTCCAGCACTTGTTGTTTGTTGATTTGTTGATAATAGTCATTCTGACAGGTGTGAGATGATACCTCATTGTTGTTTTGATCACTCTCTATTTTAATGCCTGTGTGACCATGGCCCCAGGATGGTCTAGCTATGGTGGGTGGCATTGGAGCTATGTCACCAACCACAAATATCTATGTATGAAATACCGCCAGAAGGGGGACTGTGATGATGTAGGGGAGTTCTACTGTCCTTATTGGCAGTGTTCTCACTACCACTCTGGTGCTTTACATAGTCCACTAGTAAACCTCAGACCCCCCTCGGACTGTGGCCCCCTTACGTGTAATCCTGTCAGCTTTACCATATCAAACCCAGCAGACCCACTCTGGAACCAGGCTCAGCCAGCAGGAATTAGAATAGATTGGGGAGGTAGGGACCACGGGGGTATAATTGTCTTTATCAAAACCTATATTAATCCCCGACCCATCCCTTCCTCACTAAAGGACATTCTCTCTCACCCTACAAACCCTGGACCTACTCCTTTGCCCACCCTCATCGACACAACTTTCCATCTACTCTCTAACATCAATCTCTCCTTCTCTACATCCTGCTGGATTTGTCTGTCACTGGCTCGAACCCTCATCATAGCCACTCAATCCCAACCTATTGGACCATCTAACTAAACTCTCTCTAGAAATTTGCAGCTCCTGGCCGGACCTCCTGCCCATGGCCCTGACCAGAATCTGGACTATACCAAGGAGCCCCACCTTCTTAAGGCACCCTATACAACATCTCTCTCTTTAATACAGGAAACACTACCTGTTTAACAAATACCTCTCAAACCACTACCTCAACTACCCCTACACCTTACTACTGTGCACAGTCTATAAATTTACCCCCTCCCTTAGTCTGCCCTCCACCAGGTATTTTTCTCCTCTGTGGGACTACAGCCTATACCTGTGTCCCCCAGAACCTGTCACACTCGTTCTGCCTTTATGTCTTCCTAACCCCCAATCTTTTTATCAGAACAGAGGGAGAACTTGAATCCTCTCTTGGTCTTCTCAGGCCTCGCCACAAAATGGCGGCCCTTGTTCCCCTCTTAGTGGGTATGGGAGTCCTCACTGTAGTAGGGACAGGAGTAGGAGGCATTTCCTCCTCTGTTCATTTCTACCACAAATTGTCTGCTGAATTTTCAGAAGATATCTCCATCATTAGCAATTCCATTGAATCCCTTCAAAGGCAGGTAGACTCCTTAGCAGCAGTAGCCCTACAGAACCGGCACGCTTTAGATCTCTTGACAGCAGAAAAAGGGGGTATCTGTGTCTTTCTTAGGGAAGAATGCTGCTACTTTGTAAATGAATTAGGAATTGTCAAAGATCACATTAAATCCCTCCAGGACAGGATTGACCAAAGACAACATAACCAGCTAGAAGGGGAGTATGCCATTTTTGGCTCACTTATACCATGGCTCCTCCCACTATTAGGCCCACTGGTATTTATTCTTTTAATTTTGCTCTTTGGACCCGTCTCATATGCTGTTTCACTAGTTTTTTGCAGAACAGAATGCAGGTGTTTGCCAACCAGAAAGTGGGAGAGATCTATCTGGCCTTGAATTCAGAACCTAGAGACACTTATGTCACCAGAATCTTTGAGACCCCGGGTAGATGCCCCTGATGATGTCCCCTCTTAGCAGGAAGCAGCTACGGAAGATGGACCTTTGCCCCCTGACCTTGCCTGGACTCTCAATTTTTTTTATTTTTTTTTTTACTATTACCAAAAGTCTGGAATGATAGATCCTCCCTTCCCCCAACTGGTGGGCAGAGTATGATGTAACCTGCAGCCTGGAAATACCTGAGTGACTAACCATGTACCTTATATGGACTATACATTGAACCACTAATCAACACCTGCCAAATACCTTAAGCCTTTGTCCCTAAGTACTGGAGTGCCTAACTATGTACCTTATATGGACCATACATTAAGCCACCAATCAGCGCTCGCCGAGGACCCTAAGCCCCCATTCCTTCCCATTCCTCCCCTCAAAAGGTGTGCTCACCTCTGCATGTGTTGCTGTTCTCCCCTTGCAAGACAGCCTGGCAGGTTTTTTTCTCTTAATAAAGCCTGTAATCCTGGTTTACAGCTCCCGATTGGTCTTTCAGTTTGAGCCAGTATAAAATGTACTACTGAACAGCTCGTGGCTGGCTACTTTGTTTGCAATAAAGCATGTCCCATCTACCTGTAGCTGCTCATGTCTTCTTCCAATTCCTGGTGTCCAAGGAGGTCCCATCCCTAGCAGAGGAGCTCGGACCCAGCAGTATTATAAAGCATTTAGATTGACTTCTTAAGTGGTAATATGTCTACCTTTGAATTGTTACATTTCTTATAAAATATTGTCCTTGTCTTTGAGAAACTTAATTTGTGGGGCAGTATTTCTTGAAGAATAGGAACCCCTCCACTCATACTATGTCAGATCATTTTCAGGAAACTAAGGAATGCCAAAGTAAGAAACATTCAAACCTGTGAAGAATTTTTGTGAGTTTATTTGAGTCAAATTGTTGACAATTGCTGGGAAGCAAAACCTCAACGGATTGAGGAAATCTTCAGGAAAATGGCATTTTGCCCCTTATTTTATACATTATAATCAAAAGAGGAGATGTAAGTGGGTTAATGAGATCCACTGGTGATAGATTAGGGAGGTGGGATAAAGAAAACCAGGGATTGGATATGATAGACACATCTTTTACATAGGTAGGTGCAGGATGTGGACGAAAGGGGATACATCCTAACCTGACAAGCTCAGGGAAGGCCTGCATGGCGGTCTTGCAAACTCAGAGACCTAAAGTAACCACAAAGGATAGTCTGAAATTAAACTTTAACTAAAAGCAGTTATGGTGGGAAGTTACATCCTAGGCCAGTATCTTCACTGACAAGGTCAACCTTTACCTTAACTGAGCCTCTCTGCCTTTTTTTGCATCTATAATAACATACCCTTGTAATGTCTGGGTAACTTTTAACTTCCCTTTATCTGGACACCTTGGGGCACAACATAATGAGCCTTGGGCACCAGGACAGATACAACAAAATTCTTCATTGTTATGTTAATTGTTCCTGCACCCGCCCAAGTATGTGTCTATCATTTTACTTTTTATCCAATCCCAGGGGTTTCCCTGCTTTGCTTTCTCCTGCCTCTCTAGTCTATCACTAATGGATTTCATGCACTCCACCTGTGTCCCTTCCTTTGATTGCAATGTATAAATACAGATGTAATCCGCCATTTGCATATGTTCCCCCACGTCCCTTGTGGTTCAGGGTTCAGGATCTGGAGGAGGGGCCGCACACAAATGAAAGAGACAAGACAAGAGATAATTTGGAAATATTGGGGGCCAGGCGGGCAAGCCCAACTCAAGGGGAAGGACTTCCACTGGTGCCCAGGCCTCGCCAGCCTTTTATTCAATCTTGGATACACATAAAGCCCTTAGTCAGGCAGGCAATTGTGGTAGCAGACAGACTATCTTAAAGGTCAGTAAATATTAGAAGGATTTACTCTGAGACTATTTGATCAGGAAATAGCTTGAGCCCCCATTGTCTGGACTAGACAATCGGTGCATAACTCTGGACTTTGCCATGGGTTCAAGGTTCAACAGCATTCCGGGATCCTTGCTTGCACTTCTCTGCTAGTGAAGACAGTGGGCGGCTTCCTGCACCATTCTCCAGAGCATTATCTCAATTCATTGAGGTTCTGCTTCCTGGCATATGTCGACAGTTTGGCTCACAAAAATAAACTCACAAAAATTCTTTACACGTTTCAATGGTTTTTTTATGTTAACAAGGATAGTTAATAATCAACAGTTAAATCAATAACAATGAGGGGTGGTCTCTGAAAAGTGGTGTCTGTGCTTTGATGGGTTTGGAAAAAGGAAAATTACTTTGACATTCCAAAGTAATGTTATTGTAGATGCAAAAAGACAATATACAGGCTCAGTTATGGTAAAGATTGATCTTTGTCAGGGAAGATGCTGGCCTAGGACATGACTACCCACCATAAACTGCTTTTTTTCCCCCTAGGATTTATTTATCTTCTATAATTGAAACTTTGTTGCCTTGAGCAGAGCACACAGTTGCTGGCAGGAAGCTTGGCTTCCTCCATTGCCGGGGCAACCAAGCCTCCTGCTTGCTCCAGCTCCGTGGCTGGTGGCCACCATCTTGGTTGGGTTAATTTGCATGTAGTCACTCTGATTGGCTGGTGGGCATGTCTTGGGGCATAGCGAAGGCACAATCAATTAACATCTTTGTCTTTTATTAGTGTAGATAACTTTGGAGATGAAACATTTTAATTCAAATTATTTTTGTTCATGTGATTAAACTATGTGTCCCATTTCAATACCCACACACCAGCAGAATTAGACAAATACAGAGAGAACAAAGCATTAGCTTCTTAAAAAGCGTAAAATTAAAGGGGAGAAACATTGGGCACATAGAAAATGAAACTTACACTAGTAATACTGTTTCCTTACTAATTTTACTAATACAGTGATTGAAGAGACAGTCAGTGCTGCCCTCACAATAAACCAAAACAAAAAACAAACAAGCAACAAAAAAACACAAGTAAATAATTGATGTCTGAGAAATAGAATTTATTTTCTTTCTGGGGAAACAAATCTACATACTTACATCAAAGGACTTGCCTTTCAAACAAAGTGGATTAATGAAGATAAATATACCCTCCTACCTGAAGCAACAGCAATAACGTAAGAGACACAATAGGGTAAGGGTGGTTTTTAAGACACTGTATTTTATGTGTGGTCTCTGATAGATGAATGAGAGTAGCCCCTGAGAAATAACAAATGAGGTAATCTTAGCATTGCCTAAGGTTACTTACAAGTGAAAGTTTTTGGACTGCAGTTTACTATGAGAGGCAACACCCAGGTATAATTCAGTATACTCCCTGGGTTGAAAGACAAAGCTGTGAGCCAGAGAAAACTGAAGCAGCTAGGGTTACAAGAAAGATTATTTAACTACCAATAAATCTGCAAAGGGTTCCCCTCAAGTATACAGCAGAACAGTAATCATGTAAAAAACCAACTGGAGGATAGGAAGAAAAGCTATCTGAGAAGACTAGGGAATCATAACCAAAGCAAACATGGGAATAGAGATAGAACCTATTCTAAGAATCCAGTCTGGAAATCCTCATAACACATAGATAATAGGTAGTGTCATGAGAAGAAATTTGCCTTAGTAGTGAGGAATAATTAGCCATAGATCAAAGGCTACCCTGGTCCTAAGAGAATTCTTAAAGGAGAGACATAAATAGTTCAAACTATTTCCAGGTTTTTGACTGTGTACTAGAACAGATATCAAAAATATATTTAACTGAGTAGTGGATGTTACACTCACCTTTTCTAAAGACCAAACTGGAATTATAACAAAATTATATATGATTTCTCCTGAATAATCAGCTGAAAACTACCTAAAGAGAAGCCTTATAACCAAGGATTTACAGAAGAAACTACATTGAGACTGGTAAGAAGGGCAGAGATACAAAAAAAGCTGGCCTCATTCCCAAGGGCAGTGGGTGGCTGAGATTCCAGAGAGATATCTCAGTTGCAAAGGTTCACCCTGGGAAGCATGGGGCCTAAAGGCCAGACCAGGTTCCCCAACCCAGAACATCAGAGCTAGGAAAAGTCATCCACATGAAATCTGGCTGTGAAAAGCAGCAGGGTATCTGTCACTCAGGGATAGACAGGAGTATTCCATTAGAGAAAAAGGTACCTCATAAAGAGCCAATGTGCAACATTTCATTCATAGCCACTCACGTGCAGTTCTGGCAGAAGGCTGGTGGAGTGGACTAGAGTCACATGATGAGAGTCTTGGGTTTGTGCCTCTGGGGAAATAGCTGAAGGGACAGCTGCCAAGATACCTGTGCTGAGTCATTTTCTCATGCCAAGGTTGCCATCTTTCTTGAGTGGAGCAATCCCCTCCGTGTGACGTCAACCTGGGGGAAAGCAATAGCCCCACTCCCTGGATGCTGCCATACCACCCTGCAGAGCTTACTCCCTGCTTAGGAGTCAGGTGCTTGGCCAGGGTGTAGAAGTATGGACAGACTCAAGGTGTGTCAGTGACTCTGCTGTGTAGCTTTGGGGCAGGGCTTATTCCCCCCTTTCCCATGAACCAGACTGGCATTTCCCTCTCTTGTGAGATCTGCTAGAAACACCCTCCAGGTTCCTGAGTCCCCACCCACTTGACACCTAAGGCGCCAGTGAGTTGTGTGGCTTTGGATCAACAGCCATACCTCCCACTTTCCTCAAAGTCTGACCAGCACCTCCCACTTATGGGATATCCACTAGCCCCATCCCCCCAACTTAAAAGAGCTCCACCCTGCTGAGCTCCATTTCTTTGCATAAGAATCTATGACAGACTGAATTGTGTGGCTCTAAAACAGGGTCCATTTTCCCTCACATGCCTGACCAGAGTACAGCCTTCCTTTCACAAGGCCTAATCTTGGTCTGTTTGGGCCTGATAAACTCTGCTGGCCTTATCCTGAAAATTCCCTGAAACCCCAACATAGCACAAAGGTGTACAAGCAACCAGTGGGTGGCAACTAGACTTGGTATACCCTGGGACATTTGCTGAGTAGCCTCAGACCCACCACCGGCACTGAGTTTGAACCTGTATCAATTTGGTGAACAACACCCGCACCTACCTGGTGACTTACTGTGAACCTACATCATGAAACTCCACTACAAACAGATGCTCTTTCATTGACTGAGCCTAACAAGCAGGCTGAGGCAGGTAAAGGTGGATTTGGGGGTGTCTTGGAACTTTTGCTGAACTTCCCCAGATCCAGGTGCTAGTAAAAGCAAGACTTGATGTGCATCTTGGTCCTTTCCACTCAGGCTTAGTAAAGGCAGCCACAAACTATCCATTGCTTATACCTCCAAACAACTTCCCCAGAGCCAGTCACAGGTAGCATATTAGTCTGCACCAAACTTCATTCCAAGAGGCCCAGAAACAAAACACCCAGTGGACACCTTCAACATTAGAGCAGGAACCAAAACGCTTCAGAAGTGGTTCATCCAAAGGAAGATCACAGAAGCACCAAACCCTGCTGAGGCGAATTCCACTTTGTGTGGTTAGCATCTGCACAGCAGCTCACACAATGGATCAGAGTTGAGTCTCAGTCAGTGAGCCAGAGGGTAGATCCCACACATCACCATGCTAATAACAATCAAGACTCAATTACAATAGGAGGGCCCACATAACCAACACAAAGGACATTCCTGGAACACCCAGCTCAGATTATCAATGAGACTGCACAACCAGACCCTACAGGACACCTACTATATAAGACAACACCACAAAGACTGGGAGTCATAGCAGATCTATTTAACATATAGGAACAAACACAAAGGTGTAGCCAAAATGGGGAGACAAAGAAACAGGCTCCCCAACACAGCTATAGATATAGAGTTCAAAGTAACAATTAAAAGGAAGCTTAACAGGATGAAAAATAACATAGAAACCATAAAAAAGTTCAATCATATATATATTAAAATATCTGAAATGAAGAATACATTGGAAGAATTAAAAGTTAGGATGGATTAAGTAGAGGATTGATAAGCAATTTGGAAGACAAGGCAGGAAAACACATGTAATCAGGGCATCAAAAAGAAAAGAAGAATTTAAGAAAATGGGGTTACTTTAAGTGACCTTTGGAACATGAAGTGTAACACAATCCATACCATAAAGGTTCCAGAAGAGTAAGGGATCAAGAAACTATTTGAAAAAATAATGGCCAAAAATTCCCTTAACATGATGAAGTAAAATGACACACAAATTCAGGAAGCACAGAGAGTTCTAAACAAGATGACCCCAAAGAAGCCCACACAAGGACATATGATAATTAAAATGGCAAAGGTTAATGACAGAGTATCTTAAAAGCTACAAAAGGAAGATTGTTATCTACAAGGGAGCTCCCATAAGACTTTTAGCTGATTTCTCAACAGAAACATTTCAAGACAGAAGGGACTGGCATGAAATATTCAAAGTGATGAAAAGCAAGGACTTACAACCAAGATTACTTTACCCAGCAAGGCTCTCATTTAAAATTGAAGAAGCAGTCCTAAGACAGAAAATCATGGTTTTACATGCCTACCTAGAGAAAAACAAACAAACAAAGAACCCTTCAAACAATCTAACTTTACACTTAATGGAACTTGAAAAGGAACAACAAACACAGCTCAAAGTGAGTAGAAGGAAGAAAATAATAAAGATCAGAGCAGAAAGAAATAAAATAGAGTATAAAGAAAAACAAAAGATCTGGTACTTTGAAAAGATAACCAATATTGAATTGATAAAAGAAAATTCCTAGAAGAAAACATAGGCAGGGAAATCTCAGATGTTTCTTATAGCAATATTATTTTCTGATACACCTCCTTGGGCAAGGAAAACAAAAATTAAAAATAAACAAATGGAACTTCTTCAGGCTAAACAGTTTTTGCACAACCACAAAAACCATCAACAAAATTCAAAGACAACACACTGAATGGGAGAACATATTTGCCAGTGATATATCTGATAAGGGGTTAATATCCAAAATTTATAAAGAACTTTTAAAACTCAACATCAAATAAAAATAATCCAATTAAAAAGTAGGCAAAAGACATGAATAGACACTTCTTCAAAGAGGACATAGAGATGGCCAATAGACATATGAAAAGATGCTCAACATTACTAATCATCAGAGAAATGCAAATTAAATCCACAAAGAGATATCACCTCACACCTTTCAACAAGGATATCATCAGTAAGCCAACAAAGAAGTGCTGTTGAGGATTTGGAGGAAAGGGAGCACACTGTTGGCGGGAATGCAGATTGGTACAGCCACTGTGGAAAGCAGTATGGAGTTTCCTCAAAAATTAAAAATGGAACTGCCTTATAACCCAATGATTACACTCTGGAAATTTATCTAAAGAAACTTGAAAGACTAATTTAAAAGGATACATGCACCCAATGTTTATTACAGCATCATTTATAATAGCCAAGATTTGGAAGCAGCCCAAGTGTCCATCAGTAGATGAGTGCATAAAATAGCTATGGTACATTCACACAATGAAATACTACTTGGCCATAAAAAAGAAAATATTACCCTTTGCGACAGCATAGATGGACCTGATAGCATTATGCTAAGTGAAAGAAGCTAGTCTGAGAAAGACAAGCACCAGATTATTTCACTTATATGTGGAATCCAATGAAAAATATTAATTTAACAAGTAGAATGGAAACAGACTCATAGATGGAGAGCATACTGACAGCTCACAGAGGGGAGAGGGTATTGCAGGGCTAGGTGAACAAGGTGAAGGGATTAAGCAAAAATATAAATATAAACTTATAGACACAGACAACAGTATTGTGATTACCAGAAGGGGAATAGGGTTAGAGAGAGAGGTAGACGAGGGCACAGGGGAGATAAATGGTGATAGAAGGAGATTTGACTTGCATTGGTGAACACACAATACAGCATACAGATGATGTATTATAGAATTATATACCTGAAACGTATATAAACTTATTAGCCATGCCAGCCCAATAAATTACAATAAGAATATATTTAGCCATTTAAACATATCCATACTAGACAAAGTAAAATTCAGTGTCTGCCAATCAATCAAGCATTGTCAGTCATATAAAAATAGAAAAATATAATTCAAAATGAGGAGAATAATCAATCACTTTAAAGTGGCTCAAAAATTCCACAATGGTTACAATTATCAGGCAAGAACTTTGAAAGTTATAACAAAATTATATTTATATAAAAGATAAAATAGACATGGAAGATATGAAAAAGAAAAATCAAATAACGAGTCACCTCACAATAACATCTTGCAAGACCACTGATAAAAAAAAATTTTTTTGAAAGCAACACAAGACATCATATACACAAGAATTGGAGCATGATAGAAGATTTCTTATTGGAATCAATGCAAATGATAGGATGCTAGGGAAACATCTTTAAAGTACTGAAATAAAACCATATCAACCTAGAAATCCATACTGAGAAAAATACCTTTAAAAAATAAAGTTCTCCCTAAACTGCTTTTAATGAAAACGTTTTAATTTCAGGCCATCCTTTGGGTTATGTTAAGGGCAAAAATAGAATAGTGGGGACTAGCTATAGTTATAAGAAATATTACTCATGCTCTGCTAACTGTGATTGTTCTGTTCTGATTAGAGAAAGCCCATTCTAACTTGGCTGAGAGTCTTATGCCCCAGGATATGGGAGCTAACATTGGAATGCAGTCCATCCTCCTTTTCAGAGAACTGCCTATCATTATGGAAAGATTAACAACCTTGTTGCTGAAATAGTCTGGTCCCAAAGGCACCCACCCTTTGACCCCCAGCACACATTGCCTGTAATTTGTAACCATTATACCTTGCCTACTTCCTCATGCCTGTAATTCCTAGTTTCCCATGTAATCTTTGTCCTTCTACCCAATGGTGGAGGGTGGAGGAGGGGTGCAGAGCAGATTTTCATAGATGACCTGCTGCTCTCCCATACTGCTGGCATTATTGGAATAGATGCTCATATATGACCCCATCTGCTTAATTGGTTCAAGTAGTGATAGGCAGCCTAGATCCCTTAGTTGTTTGGTTTTAATTACTTTATATCTCTGAGTTTTTAAGACCACCACACAGGCCTCTCCTGAGCTTGTCAAGTTTGGTATGTGCCCCTTTTTGTCCACAGGAATGATTTTCAATTTTAGTTTCAGGCTGGTCTGTCTTTAACACTTTTTAATCGTGTTAATCTTCCCTTCTTTTTTTAAAAAAATTTTAAACAGAGAGCATGTCTAAGTCTTTTATAGGATTTAATCTACCTAGAATTTAATAATTTCTTTTTCATTGTGTTACATTTATTTTTTGGTTACTTTTCATTTCTGGAACATGATAATGATTTTCCATTTGTAGTGGTGATATATAATTTAAAATAAAGATAATTTGGGTCTTAAAAAAAGAAAATATGAAATTAACAATAGAACAAGAGTTACCTGCACATGACAAGAAAGTGGTGGAGGAATGAGTAAAGTTTGGGTGCTCAGCTAAGTCAGTGGTTCAAGCAGGAGCTACAGAAAGAGCACTGGGCATGACTGCCTTTTCTTCCTGTGGATGGAGACTGGCATTGGAGCAAGAGGTCTTACAAATGGGGAAAATGATTATGAAAGCACAAAAGGGTCAGGGTGTGTGTGGCAGCTGACAGTGGTTCTTCAATTTAAGTGTGTGTCATAACCAGCTGGAGGGCTTGTCCAGGGTCTGCTCCTGGAGATAATGATTCAGAGGGTAGGGGGAGGGGAGTGTTTAAGCCTCATCTCCAGAAGGTCCTCAGACCACAAGTTAAGAAGGCTTGTGAATCTAGAGAATAAATGCCCATATATGACAGAGCTTTGGGTCAGACCCCCTGAGGATTTCTTTTGTGATCATGGATTTGCAATACAACTGGGCTGCTTCCACTTTCTTCAGCTCTTCTCCTAGTCCCTGACAAAGTTCAATTTTCAGCACATTTACATATTTCTCACATTGCCCATAGTCTTATGTACATATTTGCTACCAGTTGGGTGGCAGTCCTGCAGGAGAGATTAGGAGGAGAATGCTTGGGTGTGAGAGGATGGGGAGAGGAGACCTTCTTTTCTGCATGCTTGATGCTGGACACAATGAGTTCAAGGCTGCCTGTCACTACTTGAACCAAATTAAGCAGAGACAGGGTTGAATCATGTATGAGCATTTATTCCAGTAATGCCAGGAGTATGGGAGAGCAGTTGATCACCCTGGAAGTTCTGCTCTGCCTCCCCTCTGGCTGATTTCATACAGCAGGGGTGGGGAACCTTTTTTCTGCCAAGGGCCATTTAGATATATATAACATCACTAGAGGCCCGATGCATGAAATTCATGCAAGAGTAGGCCTTCACAGCCATGGGCAGCTGCCTGGATCCCTCCCTTGAAGCCATGGCAGCTGCAGCCCCAGCTTAGTCAGGAAGGACATCTGTTCTAATTAGCATATTACACTTTTATTATTATAGATTTTTGGTCCATACGGAATTATCAACTTAAAAATTAGCCTGCTATATTTGGTCAAACACACTAAATGATTTCTCAGGCTTTATATGGCCCATGGGCCTGATGTTCCCCACCCCTGATATACAGGTAAGGGGGAAGATAACTCCGTGGAGTTTCGAGCTGCAAGTGTAACAGAGAAAGGGTAGGGGAGGGTCTGCAGTCTGGCCTTCAAGAACTCAAAATCTGATCACAAGGTGGCTAACCTATGCTATTACAAAGAGCTCAGAGTGTTCCTGGGACCAGAGAATGGTCAGCGTTCCTGAGGCAAACTTCTGGAGGAGGTCAGTGTCCAAGCACAGCAACCAAGTCAAAGTGTATCCTGACCTTGGTCTGCTTTTAAAATATATTTCTTTTTACAGACTTATTTTTCTTCTTGCAACACATCTGCCAGTTTCCCAGGGTCTGTAAAAAAACCTCTCATCTATAGTTAGTAAGGTGAATCATTAAACAACTGTGGTCCTATTCCTTTTTTTAAAAATCTTTATTGTCAAAAGCATTACATAGGTCCTCCTTTTCCCCCCATTAATCTCTTCCAGCCAGCTTTGTCCCTGCCCCAGGCCCTCACCACACTATGGTCTGTGTCCAGAGGTTATGCATATATGCATACAAGTTCACTGATTGATCTCTTCCCACTCACTGTCCCCTGCCTTCCCTCTGAGATCCAACAGTATGTTCATGCTTCTATGTCTCTGGGCCTATTTTTGATCATCAGTTTATTTGGCTCATTAGATTCCACATATGAGTGAGATCATGTGATACTTATATTTCACTGACTGGCTTATTTAGCTCAGCATAATACTCTCCAGGTTCATCATGCTGTTGCAAATGGTAAGAGTTCATTCTTTTTTTATTGCCACATAGTATTCCATTATGTAAATGTACCATAGCTTTTTTATCCACTCATCTACTGATGGGCACTTAGGCTGTTTCCAAATCTTAGCTATTATAAATTGCACTTCTATGAACATAGGGGTGAATATATTCTTTCTGATGAGTGTTTTGGGTTTCTTAGGATATTTTCCTAGAAGTGGGATCACTGGGTCAAATGGGAGTTCCATTTTTAATTTTTTGAGGAAACTTCATGTTGTTTTCCACAGTGGCTGCACAAATCTGCATTCCTATCAGCAATGTATTAGGGTTCCCTTTTCTCTACAACCTCGTCAACACTTGTTGATTTGTTGGCATTTGTTGATTTGTTGATAATAGCCATTCTGACAGTTGTGAGGTGATATCTCATTGTCATTTTGATTTGCATCTCTCAGATAATTAATGGTTTTGAGCATTTTTTCATACGTCTCTTGGCTTTCTGTATGTCCACTTTGGAGAAGTGTCCACTCAGGTCCTTTGCCCATTTTTTAATTGGATTGTTTATCTTCCTTTCATTAAGTTGTATGCATTCCCTATATATCTTGGAGATTAACCCCTTATCAGATGCATCATTGGCAAATATGTTCTCCCATGCAGTGGGCTTTATTGTTGTTTTGTTGATGGTTTCTTTTGCTATGCAGAAGTTTTTTTTTTAGGTCTTTGCCCATTTTTTACTTGGATTGTTTGTCTTCCTTTTGTTAAGTTGTATGAATTCTCTATATATTTTGGAGATTAACCTCTTACCAGGTATCATTGGAAAATATGTTCTCCCATGTAGTGGGGTCTCTTGTTATTTTGATGATAGTTTCTTTTGCTGTGCAGAAACTTTATTTTCATGTAGTCCCATTTATTTTCTCCTTAATGTCCATTATCCTAGGAGATATATCGGTAAACATATTGCTATGAGAGATGTCTGAAATTTTGGTGCCTATGGTTTCTTCTAGGACTTTTATGGTTTCACGTCTTACATTTAAGTCTTTTATCCATTTTGAGTTTATTCTTGTGTATAGTGTAAGTTGGTGGTCTACTTTCTTTTTTTTACATGTACCTGTTCAATTTTCCCAGCACCATTTATTAAAGAGACTGTCTCTGCTTCATTGTATGCTCTTGCCTCCTTTGTCAAATCTTAATTGAGCATAGTGGCTTGGGTCGATTTCTGGGTTCTCTGTTCTGTTCCATTGATCTATATGCCTGTTCTTGTGTCAGTACCAGGCTATTTTGAGCACAGTGGCTTTGTAGTATAACTTGAAATCTGGCATTGTGATTCATCCAACTTTGTTCTACATTCTCAAGATTGCTGCAGCTATTCGGGGTCTTTTTTGGTTTTATATAAGTTTTTGGAGTATTTGTTCTAGGTCTGTGAAATATGCCATTGGCATTTTAATTAGGGATTGCATTTAATCTGTAGATTGCTTTGGGTAATAAGGACAGTTTAATGATGTTGATTCTGCCAATCCATGAACATGGTATGTTCTTCCACTTGTTTATATCTTCCTCTATCTTTTTTTTTCAACATCCTGTAGTTTTCAGAGTACCAGTTTTTTACCTCATTGGTAAAGTTTATTCCTAGATGTCTTAATTTTTTTGTTGCAATGGTAAATTAGATTTTTTTTTTAGTTTCTCTTTCATTGAGTTCACTATTGGTGTATAAAAATGCTATGGATTTTTGGGTGTTAATTTTGTATCCTTCTATGTTTCCAAATTCATTTATTAAATCTTGTAGTTGGGGATGTGCCCACAACCCAGGTACATGCCCTTGACCGGAATCGAACCTGGGACCTTTCAGTCCACAAGCTGATGCTCTATCCACTGAGCCAAACCAGTTTCGGCTAAATCTTGTAGTTTTTTGATGGAGTCTTTAGGGTTTTCTATGTACCGTATCATGTCATCTGCGAATAATGAGTGTTTTACTTTCTCCTTTCCAAGTTAGATGCCTTTTATTTCTTCTTCTCTGATAGCGATGGCCAGGACTTCCAGAACTATGTTGAACAAGAGTGATGAAAGAGGACATTCCTGTATTGTTCCTCTTCTTAAGAGAAATGGTTTTGCCCATTATGATGTTGGCTATAGGTTTGTCATATATGGCCTTTATTATGTTGAGGTATGATCCCTCTATTCCCACTTTGCTGAGAGTTTTTATCAAAAAAGGGTGTGGATTTTGGCAATTGCTTTTTCTGCATCAGTTGCTATGATAATGTAATTTTTTTGTCTTGCAATCTGTTTATGTGCTGTATCACATTTATTGATTTGCAAATATTGTACCAACCTTGCATCCCAGAAATAAATCCAACTTGGTCATGATGTATGTTCTTTTAAATGTATTGCTGAATCTTATTTGCTAAAATTTTGTTGAAGATTTTAGTGTGTATGTTCATCAGGGATATTGGCCTGTAGTTCTCTTTCTTTATCGTGTCTTTATCTGGTTTTGGAGTTAGGGTAATGCTGGCTTCATAGAAAGAGTTTGAAAGTTTTCCTTCCTCTTGAACTTTTTGGAATAGTTTGAGGAGAATAGGTCTTAGTTCTTCTTTGAATATTTGGTAAAACTCCCCCGTGAATCCATCTGGACCAGGACTTTTGTTTGCTGGGAGTTTTTTTTTTTTTTTTTTTTTTTAATACCTCTTCTATTTCATCAGTTGTTATTTGCCTATTCAGGTTTTCTGATTCTCCTTGATTGAGGTTTGGAAGATTGTATTTTTCTATGAATATGTCCATTTCGTCCAGGTTGTCCTGTTTGTTGGAGTGAAGTCATTCATAGTATTTTTTTTACTACGATCCTTTGTATTTCTGTGGGGTCAGTTGTTACTTCACCTCTTTTGTTCCTGATGTTGTTTATTTGGGTCCTCTCTCTTTGTTTCCTGATTAGTCTGGCTAGAGGTTTGTCAATCTTATTTATAGTTTTGAAGAACCAGCTCTTGGTTTTATTAATCTTTTGTATTTTTTTTTGGGGGGGTGTCTCTATGTCATTTTTTTCTTCTCTGACCTTTATTATTTCCTTCCTTCTACTTGTTCTGAGATTTTCTTGTTGTTCTCTTTCTAATTCTTTAATTTGTAGTGTTAGATAACTTATTACCAGTTTTTCTTGTGTTTTTTTTTTTTTTTTTTTTTGGTGAATGTCCCTCTCGGGACTGCTTTCATTGTGTCCCATAGATTTTTGGATTGTTGTGTGTTCATTTTCATTTGTTTCCAGGATGTTTTTTAATTTTTTCTTTATCTATTTGGTAACCCATTCATTGTTTAATAGCATTCTATTTAGCCTCCATATATTTAATTGTTTTTGAGCATTTTAATTGTAGCTGATTTCTAATTTCATGCCATTGTGATCTGAGAAGATGCTTGATATGATTTCAACCTTCTTGAATTTGTAGAGACTTAGCTTCTGTCCTAACATGTGGTCTATCTTTGAAAATGACCCATGTGCACTGGAGTAGAATGTATATTCTGTGGCTTTAGGGTAGAATGTTCTGAAGATGTCAATTAGTTCCAGCTATTCTAGAGTTTCATTTAGGATTGCTGTTTCCTTGTTGATTTTTTGTCTAGAAGATTTATCCAGTGATGTTAGTGGGGTATTAAATTTCCCTACTATGATTGTATTGCTTTTGATCTCTCCCTTGATATCTTCCAGAAGTTTTTTTTTCTTTTTTATGTATTTGGGTGCTCTTGCATTGGGTGCATATATGTTATCAGAATTATACCTTCTTGTTTTATTGATCCCTTTAGTATTATGAAGTGGCCGTCCTTATCACTTGTTATGGTCTAGTTTGTCAGATTTAAGTATTGCTCCCCCAGGTTTTTTTTCATTGCCATTTGCTTAAACATTTTACGTTTCATCCCTTCACTTTCGGTCTGTGTGAGTTCTTTGTTCTGAAGTGGTTCTCTTGTGGACAGCATATATATGGGTCACGTTTTCTTATCCATTCAGCTACCATATATCTTTTGATTGGAGGATTTAATCCATTTATGCTTAAGGTTATTGATAGGTACTTGTTTGTTGCCATTTTTATTCTTTATGCCTGTGTTCCTCCTTCCCTTTCTTTTTCTTCTTTTTACAATAAACCCTTTAGCATTTCTTTCATTGCTGGTTTGGTGGTAGTAAAATTCCTTAGCCATTTTTTTTGTCTGCAAAGCTCCTGATTTCACCTTCAGTTTTGAATGATAGCCTTGCTGGATAGAGTATTCTTGCATTCAGTCCCTTGCTTTACATCACTTTGTACCCTTCATTCCATTCTCTTCTGGCCTGATGCATTTCTGTTGAGAAAATCAGTTGATCGTCTAATGAGAGATCACTTGTAGGTAACTTTCTGTCACTCTTTTGCAGCCTTTAAGATTCTTTTTTTGTCTTTTACATTTGCCTATTTAATTATGATGTGTGTTGGTGTAGGTCTTTTTGGGTTCATCTTGATTGGGACTCTCTGCTTCTTGGGCTTGTGTGACCTTTTTCTTCCTCAAGTCAGGGACGTGTTCTGTCATTATTTTTTCAAACAGGTTTCTATTCCTTGTTCAGCTTCCTCTCCTTCTAGCACCCTATTATGCAGATGTTGTGCCATTTCATGTTGTCCCAATGTTCCCTTAGACTCTCCTCCTGCTTTTTATTTTTTTCCAGTTGCTTTTCTGCTTCAGTATTTTTTTCTACCTTATTTTCTAACTCACTGATTAGGTTCTCAGCTTCTTTTAGTGTACTGTTGAAACCTTCCTCTGTGTTCTTTATTGCATCTATGGCATTCTTCATTTCCTCTTGATTCTTACTAATGGTGTATTTTTCATTTTACTCCTTAGAAATCTCATTGCATTGCATGTATTTCTCATCCAGACATTTGAGCATCCTTATATCCATTACTCTGAATTCTTTCTCTGACAAATTATTTTCTCCATTTCATTTAGTTTCTTTTCTGGTGATTCTTTCTGTTCTTTCATTTGGGGGTTATTTCTTTGTCTCCCTGTTTTTGCTATTCCTTTGCATTTGTTTCTATGTATCAGATCAAACTGCTATGCCACACAGATTTTTTGGGTTGGTCTTATGTAGTAGACTAGAGGCCCGGCGCATGAAATTAGTGCACGGGTATGGTCCCTAGGCCTGGCCTGTGATCAGGGCCATCTTCCCCAGCTGCCCGCAGCCGTTCCCGCCCCCCGCCCCCAGCCCCAGTTCTCCGTTCGCCATCAGGTGATCGGTGCCTGACAGCCGGGGGAAAGGACCAAGAGGTCAGCTGTTCCTGCCCGCTCGCTGGCCCTGCCCCTGTCGCAGGTAGCCATCAAGTGATTGAAGCCTGCTGGCTGGAAAAAGGGACCAAAAGGTGGTCAGTGTGCCTCATAGTGACTGGTCTAGCGGTCGTTCTGGTCATTCTGCTGTTAGGGTCAATTTGCATATTACCCTTTTATTATATAGGATAGAGGCCTGGTGCACAGGTGGGGGCCGGCTGGCCTTTCCTGAAGGGGTCCCCGAATTGGGGTGGGGCAGGGCTGACCTGGGTGAGGGGCTGCCGGCGGTTTGCAGGCTGGCCATGCCCCCGATTGGGTGGTGGTCACTGCTTGGGGGCGGGGCCAGCCTGGGAGAGGGGCTGGGGGTGGTTTGCAGACTGGCCACGCACCCAACTTTGTCAGGAAGGATGTCCAGAAGACATCTGGTCTATCCAATCTAATTAGCATATTACCCTTTTATTAGTATAGATATTTTGTGGGACCAGTGGTGCAGTCTCTCAGGTCTCCTGGGCTGGGTGTTCTAGGGAGGCCCCCTACTTGAGATATTTGGATTCTCCTGATGTATTTGGGTCTTGAATATTATTTTCCTGTTCGTCGATGGAGTCTCCTCTCAGGGTTTCTGATTATGTGGCTCGCTCTCTTTCATGTCATGCCAGCTATTGTGGAGGTGCTGACAGAACAGCACAAAATACAACAAGACAAAACATGACACAGAAAGAACAGACCATGAATGTACACAAGACCCCAGTGACCCCAACAAAAGTGACCACCAGAGAAAAGAGAATTAGGAAAGAGAAATGAGAGTAAGAATGATAGGGAAAAAAACAAAAAATGAAAGAAAAATATGGGAGAAAACATAACAAAAAAACAAATAAACCAAAAAGCACAAATAAAAAACACCCAGAAAAGGGGCAGAGACAGAATATGTTAATGCAGAGCTTAAATAAATAAAATAAGGTTAAGGAATTGGAGAAATAAGAAGGGCCACAATTTAGAATAGAGGAGGGAGAAAAGAAATCAGAAGACAAAACAATTTTTTCAAAAAGAATAGAGGAGAGAGCAGATAGGCCTAAATTTACCAAATGAATCAAGTTAAAAAATTAGGAGAAGAAGAAAACAGCAGGATAAAGTGAAAAAAATTGAGTAGTGAAGAAAAAGAAAAGAGAATGGGTAATTGAGTAGGAGCAAGGAAGAGGAAATTAGATATATGAATAAACTAACAGAGACTAGAACAGTGATGGCGAACCTATGACACGCATGTCAGAGGTGGCACACGAACTCATTTTTTTTGGTTGATTTTTCTTTGTTAAATGGCATTTAAATATATAAAATAAATATCAAAATATAAGTCTTTGTTTTACTATGGTTGCAAATATCAAAAAAATTCTATATGTGACACGGCACCAGAGTTAAGTTAGGGTTTTTCAAAATACTGACACGCCGAGCTCAAAAGGTTCGCCATCACTGGACTAGAATTATAACAAATCAGTAAAGCAGATAGATGATGAAGATCAATTTTTTAAAAAGTGGTAAAAAAGAAAGAGAAAAACTAAAAAGGAGAATGGAGAAGGAGAAAAATGGGAGGAAAAAAGAGAAGAGTAGAAGAAAAAAGCGCAAGAAATAAAGAAATAAATACAATATAAAAATGAGGTGTTCTTCGCTTCAGCCGAGTTTTTCTTTTCTTTTTTTTTTTTTTTTAGCAAAGGTGAAAATTTATTGAAGAACAAATACAGACTACCACGTGAGGAGGGGGAAAGAGTCCCCTCACTTAGCTATGGTGAATTGTGCTGCTATGAACATATGGGTGCACATATCCTTTCTGATTGGTGTTTCTGGTTTCTTGGGATATATTCCTAGAAGTGGGATCACAGGGTCAAATGGGAGTTCCATTTCCAGCTTTTTGAGGAAACTCCATACTGTCTTCCATAGTGGCTGCACCAGTCTGCATTCCCACCAGCAGTGCACAAGTGTTCCTTTTTCTCCACATCCTCTCCAGCACTTGTCGTTTGTTGATTTGTTGATGATAGCCATTCTGACAGGTGTGAGATGGTACCTCATTGTTGTTTTGATTTGCATCTCTCGGATGATTAGTGACTTTGAGCATGTTTTCATATGTCTCTTGGCTTTCTGAATGTCCTCTTTTGAAAGGTGTCTATTTAGATCCTTTGCCCATTTTTTGATTGGATTGTTTATCTTCTTTTTGTTAAGTTGTATGAGTTCCCTATAAATTTTGGAGATTAGGCCCTTATCAGATATGACGTTGGCAAATATGTTTTCCCACGCAGTGGGTTTTCTTGTTGTTTTGTTGATGGTTTCTTTTGCTGTGCAGAAGCTTTTTATTTTGATGTAGTCCCATTTGTTCATTTTCTCTTTAGTTTCAACTGCCCTAGGAGCTGTATCAGTGAAGAAATTGCTTTGGCATATGTCTGAGATTTTGTTGCCTTTGGATTCTTCTAGAATTTTTATGGTTTCCTGTCGTACATTTAAGTCCTTTATCCATTTTGAGTTTATTCTTGTGTATGGTGTAAGTTGGTGGTCTAGTTTCATTTTCTTGCATATATCTGTCCAATTTTCCCAACACCATTTATTGAAGAGACTATCTTGGCTCCATTGTATGTTCTTGCCTCCTTTGTCAAATATTAATTGAGCATATTGGTTCGGGCTAATTTCTGGACTCTCTATTCTATTCCACTGATCTATATGTCTGTTCTTGTGCCAGTACCAGGCAGTTTTGAGAACAGTGGCTTTGTAATACAGCTTGATATCTGGCATTGAGATCCCACCTACTTTGTTCTTTCTCAGGATCGCTGCAGCTATTCGGGGTCTTTTTTTATTCCAGATGAATTTTTGGAGAGTTCGTTCTAGATCTTTGAAGTAGGCCATTGGTATTTTAATGGGAAGTGCGTTGAATTTATAGATTGCTTTGGGTAGTATGGACATTTTAATGATGTTGATTCTACCAATCCAAGAACATGGTATGTTCTTCCATCTCTTTATGTCTTCCTCTATCTCTTTTTTCAACGTCCTGTAGTTTTCTGAGTAGAGGTCTTTTACCTCTTTAGTTAAGTTTATTCCTAGGTATCTTAATTTTTTTGGTGCGATGGTAAATGGGATTGTTTTTATAATCTCTCTTTCTGAAAGTTCACTATTGGTGTATAGAAATGCCTCAGATTTCTTGGGGTTAATTTTGTATCCTGCTACATTGCCAAATTCATGTATTAAGTCTAGTAGTTTTTTGATGGAGTCTCTAGGGTTTTGTATGTATAATATCATGTCGTCTGCAAATAAGGACAGTTTTACTTCCTCTTTTCCAATTTGGATGCCTTTTATTTCTTCTTCTTGTCTAATTGCAATGGCTAATACTTCCAGGACTATGTTGAAGAGGAGTGGCGAGAGTGGGCATCCCTGTCTTGTTCCTGTTCTTAGGGGAAATGGTGTTAGTTTTTGTCCATTGAGTATGATGTTGGCTGTGGGCCTGTCATATATGGCTTTTATTATGTTGAGGTATGATCCTTCTATTCCCACCTTGCTGAGAGTTTTTATCAAAAATGGGTGTTGGATTTTGTCGAATGCTTTTTCTGCATCAATTGATATGACCATGTGGTTTTTTTCTTTCAATTTGTTTATGTGATGTATTACGTTTATTGATTTACGGATGTTGTACCATCCTTGCATTCCTGGGATAAATCCTACTTGGTCATGGTGTATGATCCTTCTGATGTACTGTTGGATCCGATTTGCTAAGATTTTGTTGAGGATTTTGGCATCTATGTTCATGAGGGATATTGGCCTGTAATTCTCTTTCATTGTGTTGTCTTTACCTGGTTTTGGTATTAGGGTGATGCTGGCTTCATAGAATGAGCTTGGAAGTGTTCCTTCCTCCTGAATTTTTTGTAGTAGTCTGAGGAGGATAGGTTTTAGTTCTTCCTTGAAAGTTTGGTAAAACTCCCCTGAGAAGCCATCTGGTCCTGGGCTTTTGTTTGCTGGGAGCTTTTTGATGACTGCTTCAATTTCTTCCATAGTTATTGGCCTATTGAGATTTTTAGATTCTTCCTGATTGAGTTTTGGAATGTTGTATTTTCCTAGGAATTTGTCCATTTCCTCCAGGTTGTCTAGTTTGTTGGAGTAGAGCTGTCCATAGTATTGTTTAACAATCATTTGTATTTCTGTGGGGTCTGTTGTTATTTCGCCTCTATCGTTTCTGATTTGGTTTATTTGGGTCCTCTCTCTTTGCTTTTTGGTGAGCCTGGCTAGAGGTTTGTCGATCTTGTTTATCCTTTCAAAGAACCAGCTCTTGGTTTCATTGATTTTCTGTATTGTTTTTTTGGTCTCTATGTCATTTATTTCTGCTCTAATCTTTATTATCTCCTTCCTTCTGCTCACTCTGGGGTTTTCTTGTTGCTCTCTTTCTAATTCTTTGAGTTGAAGAGTTAGATGATTTACTACCATTTTTTCTTGTTTTTTGAGATAGGCCTGCAGAGCTATAAACTTCCCTCTCAGGACTGCTTTCATTGTGTCCCATAGGTTTTGGATTGTTGTGTTTTCATTGTCATTAGTGTCCAGGATGTTTTTAATTTCTTCTTTGATGTCATTGGTAACCCAATCAATATTTAATAACATGCTATTCAGCTTCCAAGTGTTTGAGTATTTTGGGTTGTTTTTATTGTAGTTTATTTCTAACATTATGCCATCGTGGTCTGAGAAGAAGCTTTTTATGATTTCAATCTTCTTGAATTTGTGGAGACTTTGCTTGTGACCCAATATGTGGTCTATTTTTGAATATGTCCCATGAGCACCTGAGAGGAATGTATATTCCATGGCTTTGGGGTGAAGTGTTCTGAAGATGTCAATTAAGTCCATCTGATCTAGTGAGTCATTTAGGATTGCTGTTTCTTTGCTGATTGTTTGTCTAGCGGGCTTATCCAGTGGTGTCAGTGGTGTATTAAAGTCCCCTACTATGATTGTATTGTTGTCGATCTCTCCTTTGATATCTTCCAGGAGTTTTTTTATGTATTTGGGTGCTCCTGCATTGGGTGCATATATGTTTACCAGGGTTATATCTTCTTGTTGTATTGATCCCTTTAGTATTATGAAGTGGCCTTCCTTATCTCTGGTTATGGCCTTCACTTTGAGATGTATTTTGTCCGATATAAGTATTGCTACCCCAGCTTTCTTTTCCTTTCCATTTGCGTGAAAGATATTTTTCCATCCCTTCACTTTCAGTCTGTGTGAGTCCCTTCTAATGAGGTGGGTCTCTTGTAGACAGCAGATGTATGGGTCATGTTTTTTTATCCATTCAGCCACTCGATGTCTTTTGGTTGGAGCATTTAGTCCGTTTACATTTAAAGTTATTATTGAAAGGTACTTGTTTGTAGCCATTTCTTTTTTTGTGTGTGTGGCTGTTTTCTTTCTGAGCTTGTTATTTCTTCTTTTTACACCAGTCCCTTTAGCATTTCTTGCATGGCTGGCTTGGTGGTGATAAACTCCCTTAGCCTTTTTTTGTCTGTGAAGCTTCTTATTTCCCCTTCAATTTTGAATGATAGCCTTGCTGGATAGAGTATTCTTGGATTCAGTCCTTTGCTTTGCATCACTTTGTAGATTTCTGTCCATTCTTTTCTGGCCTGATGTGTTTCTGTTGAGAAATCATTTGATAATCTAATGGGAGATCCCTTGTATGTAACTTTCCGTCTCTCTCTTGCAGCCTGTAAGATTCTCTCTTTGTCCTGAACATTTGCCATGGTAATTATGATGTGTCTTGGTGTGGGTCTTTTCGGATTCACCTTGTTTGGGACTCTCTGGGCTTGTGTGACTTTTTTCTTCCCCACCTCAGGGAAGTTTTCTGATATTATTTCTTCGAATAGGTTTTCTAATCCATGTTCATCTTTCTGTTGTTCTGGCACCCCTATTATTCGTATGTTGTTTCGTTTCATGTTGTCCCAAAGCTCCCTTAGGCTCTCCTCCTGTCTTTTAATTTTTTTCTCCATTTGCAGTATAGTTTGAGTGTGTTTTGCTTCCTTGTCTTCTAATTCACTAATTCGGTCCTCCGCTTCTCCCAGTCTACTGTTGATACTTTCAATGGTGTTTTTTATTGCAGCTATGTCGCTCTTCATTCCTTCTTGGGACTTACTTAAGTTGTTGATTTTTTTTCTGTTTCTTCTAGCTTCTTGCATAAGTAGTTGATTTTTTCATCTGTTTCTTCTTGCTTCTTGCACATCCGGTGCATGTACTCTAGGACCCTTATTCTGAATTCCTTTTTCGTCATGTTGCATGCCTCTGTCTCACTTAGCTGCTTTTCTGGCGAGTCCTCCTTTTCTTTCCTTTTGGGGTTTCTTTGTCTACCCATGTTTGATCTCACTGACATATCTAGTTGTTGAGTTGTTCAGTGGCTGCTCCCTGGGTGGCAGTGGCTCCTCGGGCTGTGGTTGCTCCTTGGGCGGTTGTGGTAGCAGTGGCTCCTCCATTGATAGCAGGGCCTCTGGTGGGTGCTGTTCACAGCTGTGGTGGCTCTTCTGGCTGGTGGAGGGAGGCTTCACACACAGTAACTGTTCCCCAGACAGAGCGTGTGGTGATCAGGAGGCCGCTGTTGCTTGAATCTGCTTTCCGTGGAGGGAAGCAGGTCTCCTCTGAGTTCATGTAGTCGCGCTGCTTGAGAGCCGTTGCCTCCGGGTTAGTAGCCGATCTCTGGATGCGGATAACAGCTACTCAAGATCTCAGCCGAGTTTTAATGCCCCATGGGAGTTGACTTAGAACACCAGTCTTCTGTTCTGTTTGCCAATTATGGGCTTCCTGTTATATACTTAGGTGCTAACTCCTGTCAGGCATTATCTTTTGGCTTTTAGCACTCTGCTTGAAGTTCCAAGCATTCCACCAGTCCATTGCTTGTCTCAATAGGCCTTGGTTGCAAGCAGGAGGGACCAATCTGTTCTCTTTGCCTGTCCTCCAGCTGTCAATCATAAGCACTCAAGAGTCTGTTTCTGACAGGGCTTTAGGTGGGGTTAGTGCTATTTTGCTTTCAGGGAATATGATGGGTGTGTTTTCTTGTCCCAAAGCTACTCCTCTGCGATTGGCCCAAAATATTACTCTGTCTTTGGTTGGACAGAGATCCTTGTATGGAGACCAATGGGGTCAGCTGGGACACTGATGTTTTTATCAGTCTGGTTTCCAGAATAGCAGCGTGGATGGCCCCTCTTCCAATCTAGTCAGTGAGGGCTCCTTGAGACTGATCAGACCCGTAACCTTGGCCTCTGCCTTTGTTTCCTCTGTAAAGCTCAAAATGCAGGGTGTGGCAGGCTGTGCCACCTGCACTGAGGCTACTGGGAGGGGCTAGCTCCTTTGGGTAGAAATAGCCCTTTATGTTTGGAAGCCTTAAAAATGTCCCAATGCAAGACTCCTGGCTACTGCTTTTCCATATCTCCCTTCCCTGCTTCCTTCCCCCACCTCTCCTCAGTCACCTTAAGTCTGGGCCTCCCTCCCTGCAAAGCCTTGGGTGAGTGGTTGCTACTGAAAAGTCCTGTGTTCTGGGTTTAGAGAATAAAAACAAAAACAAAACAAAATGAATGAAACTGCGGTTCTCTCTCCCACCAGCACTGCATTGCTTTCCCCTTTTGTGGTGCAGCCTTTTGTGGCTGTGGTCTCAGGTCCAGACTCCCCAGCAGCCATCAGTCCTGTGGCTTTTCTTTTTCACAGTTGTATGTTATGCCTGCCACTGTGGGATGGGCTCTGGTGCTCAGCCTGGGCAGGGCTTCTATTTTTCTGAGATAACAGATACTCCTGTAATGCAGCTTCCTCCTCTCCCCTTTAGCCTGCCAGCCTGCCACCCCTCTAGAGACCTCACCAACCTTCCTTGCCACCCTTCCTTCTGGTCTCCCGGTGTCTTCAGTCCTTCCTTGCTAGAAGTTGCCTCCTCAGCTGAGCCTCACTTGTTAATTCCGGATGGATGCTCTCCAATTTAGTTGTATTTCCAGTCTGGCCCTGGGACAAGGTGAATGACAGGTCTGCCTATTTGGCCGCCATTTTATCAGGACCCTGTGGTCTTATTATTATATGCCTCCCTCTTCTATAATTCTCAGTTTATGCTTTTTGTGTAAATCTAGGACAGGGTTAGGCATTCCATGGTCCTTGGGGAACACCATGAGATAAGGTTGCTAAAATTCTACTGTACCTATCTATTCATGGGGAAAATTAGTGCCTCATTTCCAGTCTTCTTGAAATTTCTATACTTCTCTGATGGGGGAGTATAAGGACAAGCTTCTGTGAATTGTTTGAAAGTGAATCATGATTGTGAAAGCAGATGACAATATACTTTCTTTTTCTTAAATATATTTTTTATTGATTTCAGAGAGGAAGGAAGAGGGAGAAAGAGAAACATCAATGATGAGAGAGAATCATTGATTGGCTGCCTCCTGTAAGCCTCCCACTGGGGATTGAGCCCACAACCTGGGCATGTGTCCTTGACCAGAATTGAACCTGGGACCTTTCAGTTCGCAGGCCGATGCTCTATCCACTGAGCCAAACCAGCTAGGGAGACAATATACTTTCTACTGACTGCATGGTCAGCACTGTGGGAAGTCTTGTAGGTAAAGACTTTGAATCAGGAAAAACCATGGGATTAGACTAAATGTGAGCCCAAATGCACACAGTGCATGTCTAGCACTTTGCCTTGAACTACCAGATGGATAAAAATCTGTTCACGGATGTTTTTCTGCGTGGGTTATTTAAAAGGATATAAAAAATTGCTGACCAAGGCTTGGACTGTGGGAAAGCTGTAGACATATGTTCAGTTATTGAACACATATTTTTTTAAAATATATTTTATTGATTTTTTACAGAGAGGAAGGGAGAGAGATAGAGAGTTAGAAACATCGATGAGAGAGAAACGTCGATCAGCTGCCTCCTGCACACCTCCTACTGGGGATGTGCCCACAACCAAGGTACATGCCCTTGACCAGAATCGAACCTGGGACCCTTCAGTCCGCAGGCTGACGCTCTATCCACCGAGCCAAACCGGCTAGGGCTGAACACATATTTTTAAGGGTTTCCTGTAGACCCTAAGTAAGCAAGTGCCTGCTTATGTGATATGGAAGTTTCATAAAGGCCATAAACATCCAAGATGATGACCAAGATGGTCAGACAAATCCAGCTGTTTACAGAAACAATACCATTCAGCCAAGACATATTAAATGGCACCATCTCTCCTGGGTTCTTCTCTAACATGGCATGCCAAGCAGAGAAGCAAAATTTGAGACATGGACACCCAAGGTGTCTGATCTGATGACACCAGTAAAAATGCTTCAAATATGTGAAGATGTGGCCTCCACATCATGGACAGAATTAAATGGGGCAGGGACACAAAGCTTCCAGAACAGGGCCATGGATATGAATTGTGCACAAAAAAAGGGGCCACATACTAAACCTGACAAACTCAGGGGAGGCCTGCTTGGCAGCCTTACAAACTCAGAGACATAAAGTAACCACATAGGATTGTCAGAAATTGAAACTTCCAAACTAAAAGCAAATCATTGCGGGTAGTTATATCCTAGGTTGGTATCTTCCTTGACAAAAGTCCATCATTAATTGAGCCTGTCTATTGTGTTTTTGTATCTACAATAACCTACCTTTGTAATGTCAGAGTGATCTCATTTTTCTAGACCCCTCAGAGCACAATCTCCCACCAGGGCACAGAACAAAAAACTCCTCGTTATCTTGTTCTCCCACATACCATCTCTATGTTCTGTAAATGTTAATTGTTAATGTCTTGTACACACCAATGTAAAAGAAGTATGTGTCTCTCTTTTACTTTTTATCCAATCCCAGAGGTTTCCCCACTTTGCTTTCTCCCACCATTTTCCCTAACCTATCACCAATGGATTTCCTGTAACCCTCCCCAGGCCTCCTCCTTTGATTCTCACACATAAAATAAGCTGCAAAGCTGCCATTCTCTGGAGCATTTTCTCAGTCTGCCGAGATTTTCTTTCCAGTAATTGTTGTCAGTTTGGCTCAAATAAATTCTTATAAAACTTTTTCTCTTGTCAACAGAATTGAGAAAAATTACTTTTCACCAAAGGGAGAGGGCTTCCTTCTGTCATCAGGGCCTGTCACTCTTAACTGTTGACACTGCCATTTTGTCAAGCAAAACACCATGTGATGCAGCCCATCAAATCTTCATTCTCTGGGCACAGAGTCCAGTTGGTGGCAATGGCCTAGCAATGCTTCTCTGTTATTGAGACAGGCCAGTAAGCCAGGACAAGCAGAATGGGGAAACTGAGACAGAGAGCTGAACAAGCTGACTGAGCAATTTACAGCAGATACAGAAGGCCACCTATCTAGGCCTCAGTTGTATTTCAGCCCCAGGCCCAGAAAAGCAGCAAAACCAGGTGGGCAACACTAGGACCAGCTACAAAGACAGATTGGTCAGTGCCTTGACCCTAAAGAAATGTACCTGGAAAACTGATGAATATTCTACTGAAACCCTCCCCTGAGACTTGCCCTAAGATTCCTGCCTGCAAGAGAAATAAAAGCCTCAAGACAAAGGACCCAGTGAGTTATCCTTCCTAGGAGCACGCCCCTTCCTCTCCACCTTCTTCCCCCACAAGCATGAATCTCCTAAACTCTAAGGGACCCCATGAGGCTTGTAACCAGGGAATAATGGGCAGTGGCAGTTCATCCCCAGCAACTCCCCCGAACCTCTCCCCAAGGTCCATTTTTCTCTGACTTCTTAGTGAGCCAAAGCAGACCAGCCTAGGCTCATTACCCCACCTTGTCTCTCTCCTATTGATTCTTCTATCCTATGCCTTTCTTGTTTTGCCATCCCCAGCTTTAATAAGTTTTCTCTAAAATTCACCTGGGCTCGTATTGTGAAATCTTTCTGGTATGAAGTCAAGAACCCATACACTACTGGCCAGCCTTAAGCAAGCCTGCTCAGGGCCAGGTTCCCTTTATACTCACCATCATGAGTATAAAGCCATGAACTAAAGCAGTGGGTCTAAAGCCCACCAGTATCCTATATTCTGGACAGAGAATATCTTGGGGGAAATTAAACAAAATATCTATCATTAAAATAGTGAGGAAAAGATAAATGTGGATGAACCCAGGTTTTTATTGTAAAAATCAGAAACAGATATCTCAGTATAATAAATTTATAATTTCTTATGTTGTACTAAAAGTTCATCAAGTGAATTAGATGCTGAAATAAAAGACAAAAGGGGCATTGGCTGTAGATGAAGAAAACAATATATTTTCACATGAAGGCCAGGAGTTTAGGTATTTATTGTATTGGAACTTGACCTGTGACATTAAAGTGAAAATTGCCTCCCCAAAACTGTAAGTGGGACAGGAACTTGCAGAAGAGACTTTTCTGCATAATAAGTTGGGTCCTAACAATAAAGTCTTGCATAAAAATAAACAGCTAACAAGGCAAAGGAAAATAAACAGTTCGACAAATCAATAAAACATTTTGTGCTCTTGAAATGGACTTGGCAGAATGTGCTTGAGCTGAAAGGTTGCTCCTTTGAAGTAAATAAAACCTCATGCTATGCTGTGACTGAGAAAAGAAAAATCTGTAAAAAGACAAGGACATATAATCTAAAAACTAATAAGGTGTTACATTTTGAGCCAAAATTGCATCTAACTTTTCAGCATGTAAGTAGGCAAGATCTGAGCCAAAGGATAAAGAGTTGACATAAAAATTTGCTTGTTTAGAACTCAGACACAGCCATAGAAGATAAAGGAGTTGGGGTGGGGACTAACTATAGAGCAGAGAAGATGCAGAATAAACTCTTTTAGTGGAGAGCTACTTTATTTCTCTAAATTTCACCCCTGTTAGACTTCCTATATTGTGCATGCCAAAACAATGTATGTATAAAACTGTCCCATTCCACTTCATTCACAAATACTTTGCAGAAATTAAATACATGAGCAGAGAGGTCACCTGTGGAAAGTTGCTATGCTTCTGCCTAATAGTTTTCTGTAAGTTGCAAGAATGGAGATAACTGAGCCTAAATTTGCTTTTGTGTGTGGCAACATGTACTGAGAGACTCATGCCTGCCCAAAGCACCTGTCTTCAGAAAGAACTGATATCACAGGGTGTTATTGTAATTAAAAGCCACCATAATTTCCTTTTCATTCTATTTAATGCAAGCAAAGCAGCTATTTTTATTGCTTTTGGTAAATACCAAAGTTGAGAGTGATGGACTAGTTCTGGAAATTTGTAAGTATTTTTTTTATGTGTTGTACACAATATGCACACAAGCTCCAGCCTCTGCTTGCTAGCTGTGCAACCAGGCATGGGATGTACCTGTGGCAGGGAAGAGGGGTAGGGAGAAATCTCTTTTACATTTGCACTGCATGGCAGCTGCTCCCAAAGAAGACTCTCCCAGTCACCTGATAACCTTCTGCAAGAGAAAGGGGTGGAGAGCCAGTGTCCATCCCTCCACACTACCCTGAGTTATTTATTGTAGGTGTTTGCCAACAATTAAGCACCAAGGTGACTGCTACTGTGCTTCCCAAACCAGATGTGCAGATTCAGGGATCTTGTTATAATGCAATGTGTGTGTGTGTGTGTGTGTGTGTGTGTGTGTGTGTGTGTGTTTAGTAAACATTCCTTGAATGAATCCACATGCTCTTATTGGGCCATATTTTCCTTTAAGCATTTTTTTAAGCATTTTTTTTTAATGAGTGGCCTAGGTTATCAATGTGACTCCTGCATGGAGTTTGTTCTGGCCAAGTGGCCAATCTTTGGAAACTCACTTGGAAAGCAGAAAAATGACATTTAGAAGTAGACTACTTTCAATTTTAGATTGAATATTATACTACCTTGAAGTTCTATTTTTATGACTGTCTTGAATTTGAGAGTTAAAAGATGAACTTTGTTGTATTCTTTTTGTCTCTCTCTGCCACCACAAGTAAGCACCTGGAGGCCAAGTTCTACATCTTGAATTGCTTTTATTTATTGTTATTCCTATAACACCTGGCTAATTATTCAAAGGAAAGAACTCTTTGGGTAATTTCTGATTTAATTTGGTTTTATACAATGCAGATTCTGATGCAAGAGGTCTGAGGCCTGAAATTCTGCATTTCTAGCAAGCTCTTAGGAGACCTTTATGCAGCTGGTCCACTGATCACACTTTGAGAAGCAAGGCCCAGTGGACGACAAGGCCAATGAACTTCCACTGTGATGAGCCCCATTCTCCCTATTGACAGCTGAACATTTCCCCCCATCTTTCTGCCCCTACAAATCTCAACCAGAACCATCCTTACCCTGAATAAAACTCCTCACCAAACCAAATCCCCACAGGTCCCTCATAAAAAAGGGGAAAGAAAGAGATATGGTGTCCTTTTTTCTTGTGGACCCTGAGTCCTTTTAACTTGCTTCATTCCTCTCCAAGGAGAAGAACTCCTCACCAAACCAAATCCCCACAGGTCCCTCATAAAAAAGGGGAAAGAAAGAGATATGGTGTCCTTTTTTCTTGTGGACCCTGAGTTCTTTTAACTTGCTTCATTCCTCTCCAAGGAGAAGAGGCCATTCAACTAGTGTGGGAGTGGGAATTATTATTTACTAACCACTCCATGCCATGCTGTGTGCTTTACTCTCCTAGCTTTTTCTAGCCATTCCATGACACAGCCACTGTAAACCTATTACAGATGGGAAACTGAGGCTCAAGAACATAGAACTAGTGAGTAAACTTATAGGAAATTGAATTCATGGCTGACTTCAAATTCTGTGGATAAGCAACTATATTTGTTTTTAAATCTCAAGGAACTTAATTCCTTCTGTCAATAGACATAATGTTGATATTCAGGTGACTAAAAGCAACTCCATCCACTGTTCTGATGGTCTGGCCTGTTGGCTCATCCCAGCAGACTGCATGTAACTTTTTATCATGTCAAAGGGCATAGGGATGAATAACTTCTAGGTAAAGGCTTCTTGGAGAAACAATCACCAGGAAACAAAAAACCCAGCTTCTGTCATCTGTTTCCACATCTCATGCAGCTGACAGCCTTTTATCAGATAGATTCTGTGGTAATGAGGTAGAAGTCACACTGAAGGCATGGGGTATTATACTATACTTCCTTATCTGTTTAAACAGACTTGGATTACTGCAGAGCCATGTGGATGGCTCAGAGAGTTTCTGCTAATGTGATGTCATCTCTGCTTCTTCATGACAGTTGACTTAGTGATTGGTTGATTTTTTTAATGCATTTTTGATCATCAATGCATCTCCACATTTTCAAATGCTGTGTTTCAAAATACAGTGAGGTTCATCTCCCTTGACTGACTAGTCAGTCCTAGGTGAGGGATGGGACCAGAGGGTTGACAGGCAGTGGGATGGGCATCTCTCAGTGAATACAGGGAGGAATGGCTTCTAAGCACCTGACTGCCAGGGGCAGGCCCTCCATGGAGAGAACTGGTTTACTCCAAGGAGGAATTCCTGCAAGTTGAAGCTCCAGCCTGGGGAAGAAAGGCAGTGGTCAGAGCAAGGCCCTGCATACTCCCAGCTTCAACCCCGTTTTCCTGTGTTCATAACTCATGAGAGCTGGGACAATGAGGTGTAAGCCAGTGAAAGTGAAAGGATTCTCAAAATGCTTTAAGACCACTTTCTAGCTGAGAATAGCACAAGACAGCTTTTACTGCCACTGGGAGATTATTTTACTGCATGAGTTGTGGAAACAGATGACAGAGGCTGGTTTTTTTTTGTTTCCTGGTGATTGTTTCTTCAAGAAGCCTTTCCTTAGAAGTTATTCATCCCTATGCCCTTTGACATGATAAAAAGCTGCATGCAGTCTGCTGGAATGAGCCAGCAGGCCAGACCATCAGAGTGGTGGATGGAGTTGCTTTTAGTCAACTGAATATCGGTGTTATGCCATTAGATTGCATTGATTTGGCTTATAAGAACCAGTACCGTTTGCCCTAACTCTATAGTAATTTTCATTATAAATTGTAGAGACATATTTAAGGACAGTCTACTTCCTATACTACATAATTCTTTTTATAAGGACCCATAGAAAGTCAGCCAAAAGATTTATTGAGTACTTATATGCCAGATACTGTGCTAGTATTGTGAATAAAGTAGTTAACAAAAAATCACATGAATCAAGCTTATAATAGAGGATAAAATTTTTTTTTCTCAGTTCTCTATGGTAGGCAAAGCTGTCAATCCCCTAAGCAACTTTCCTTTTTTGCTCTTGCTACTAGGAGGCTCAGAGCTTCAGTTTTGGAATCACCTTTAGCAATTACACAGGACCCATGGAATGAATTGTTATATACCCCTGGCTTCATGTTATTTTTCCTTTGATTAATTTTTTTGTATTTATTTTTGTGGGCCACCTCACATCATATACACACAGTAGGTCCTCGGGTTATGTTGGAGATCCATTTCTAAGGTGCGACGTAATGCGATTTTCGCTGTAAGTCAGAACCCACCTACATAATCACCTATGTCACTCACATGGAGCACATACACAGCAGTAATGAAGGGAAACAGTAAAAAAAAATTTTAAATAAAGATAACAATTCCCAACCTTTACTTGTGGTAAATAAATAATAAAAAACATAAAGCACATATGTACATACATCAAAATGACAGAACTTTTTTTAAAATAAATAAATGGGAGATGGTGATGTAACCACAAAATGACGTACATCGAGTCCGACATGACCCAAGGACTGCCTGTATATATTTACAAGAGCGGAAATTATTAAATAACTAGTGGCCCGGTGCACGAAATTTGTGCACATTGAAAGGGAATTAATTAGAGAAAATATTTTAATATTGCTATTTGCCCTTTCTCTATAATAAAAGTGTGAGAGATAAAAGGAAATGAGTAAAATGTATATGAAAATAATACATAATTTTATTAATAAATAAACAATAACAAAATGATATAACAACAA
>NW_005355904.1:369068-370439 GCF_000412655.1 Myotis brandtii | reverse complement strand
TGAAAACTGCTATCAAGTTTGCCATCTCCAAGTTTTACTAACCATTCACTATAAGCAGAATCCTCTGATCTCATATTTGTTTTAAGAGACAACTTTCTGAAACATCCCCAAACATCACAGTATTTTAAACTCGTTTGTACTATGGCCGATTGCATAGGATGCTGTACAATACTGAGACATTGTGGAAAATCCCCTCCAAGATGGAGAACTTTCCCACCAAATGCAATATTCAAATTCATAATTTCTCTTAGTAATCTGTCTATGGTGTTTATAGCACGACTGGATGCCATGGTGCATTCATCAATAATGAGAAGTTGGGCCTTTTTAATAGTTTTAGCAACTTCACTCTTTATATCGAGTCTAGAAATTGAAGTTTCATTTAATGGAATTGGTAATTTATATTGGGAATGAAAGGTCCTTCCACCGAGAAGTAAATTTGCAGCAAATCCTGTAGATGCTGTGGGTAAAACAGTACCACCACGACCTCTAATATAATGTATGAAAACTTTATACAGATATATTTTTCCACTACCACCTGGACCAACCAAGAAAAAGCATTTGGGGTGTACAGTTTGATCTTCGATGGCTGAAGTTATAGTCTGAAAGGCTGCCAACTGTTCATCATTTAAAGAATTTATCAAAACCTCTGCCTGTTGTTGCTCATACGATTCATTACATGTATTTGCATTAATTAATAAAGGATAGTCTGGAAGTTTGAAATGTGAACATTTCATTCCATGCAATGTGAATACCTCCTGAATTTCGTTAAGGGCATGCTTTTCACAGTTTACACAGGCACCTTCTCTTTGGTGTAATTTCCAACAGAAATCTTCAATCAAATGAGATTTATTCTCATCCCATAATTTGTCTGCAGCAGCAGGACATCCAAACACACATATGTATGCAAAAAGTTGCCGTAGTTGTTTGGGCATATTAAGGATGATTGCATTGTCAATCGTATCTTTCCAGATAGTGTCATCAAGTAATAATCCTCAGTGTTTAGCAACTTCATGAAATATATCATAAATTACACCTCCTACAGTTCGCAGATCCTCAAAACTTACTGCACCTTTTACATGCAGAAGCAAAAGTCTAAGGTAATATTGTTCTGGTTCTCTAAAGCTCACAGTGAACAGTCTACCTAATACTTTATTCCCACCCTTTCGGCGTTTTGTCCACAAAGAATGATTAAATACATAATGCTGTGGAATCTCCCAATAATAATAATCACGTTCATCAGAATCTTCTCTATTCAATAAGAACCAAGCCATCAAAGTTGAGTTATGCCTTTTAGCCCTAACTAAAACTTCAGCAAAATCATCGGCATGAAAATACAAATTCTGATCATTTGGCAAATGAATAGCTAATCTT
>NW_005355904.1:367611-368965 GCF_000412655.1 Myotis brandtii | reverse complement strand
TTATTTTTTTCAGAAATTTGAATATTTGCACAGTCGTGCCCTTTATAGATATATTTAAATAGATATTTGACACTTTTAATTGATGCACAGACTTCAACATTTATATGACAGCTATATTTGAGGCACAAATATGGGTTATAAGGGACAATCCAAGTGTTATTGACAACTTTATTTCCAACTAGAGGCCCAGTGCACATTTGTGCACTCGGGAGGGGGAGTCCCTCAGTCCGGTCTGTGACCTCTCGCAGTCTGGGACCCCTTGGGGGATGTCCACCTGCTGGATTAGGTCCGCTCCCCAGGGGGATCGGGCCTAAGCTGGCAGTCAGACATCCCTCTGGCAGCCCGGGAGCACTCGGGGGATGTCCACTTGCCAGCGGGGAGCAGGCCTAAGCTTCAGTCGGACATCCTTAGCGCTGCTGAGGAGGCGGGAGAGGCTCCCACCACCACCGCTGTACTCGCAGCCGTCAGCCTGGCTTGTGGCTGAGCAGAGCTCCCCCTGTGGGAGCGCACTGACCACCAGGGGGCATCTCCTGCATTGAGTGTCTGCCCCCTGGTGGTCAGTGTGTGTCCTAGTGACCAGTCATTCTCTGTCGTTCTGCTGTTAGGGTCAATTTGCATATTACCCTTTTATTATATAGGATAGACGTGATGCTACCAGATCTTTGTTTGTATTTGGGATATCCATCAATATTTCCAATGGTCACATTTTGAAATTCTTTTGGATATCCCTTGGAACATTTTTCATTTTCCATACATGGACTGTTTGGATTTTGTATTCCACGTGGTCCATGTACCATATTTGATTTTACAATTTGAAAAAGTCGAGGACACTGGTCCTCATCTGGAATTTCTGCCTTAACTATATGGTCAATGTCATCTTCTGAATGCAATTTGGACTCACTATCTAATATCAATAATATGTGAGCATGAGGCAGTCTGCATTTCTGAAATTCAATGACATGAATTTTAGCTATTACTTTGCCAAATAAATGGAATTTACAGATATCATTTAAAAGAGCATTCAGCTTCATATTAAAAACTCTGGCCACCAAGTCAGGTCTGTTTTCAACTTTTTGCCAGCATTGTAAATTGTTTGCAATATCTGCCCATTTGGGGTTGCATGTCATGGTTATGAATAAATCGGGCTTGCCATACTTCGTTACAATTGCCATAGCATCCTGATATTGCTGTTGCATATTTCTGGGACTATCCTCAAAAGATGATGGAAGTATTATCATCTTACCAATAGGCACATTGTCCTTTTCAGGTCTAGATTTGAGATAATCCATCAAACCACTATATTTTTCAACTCTCAACTTAGATTGGTTTGCTTTGATGAAATTTATCCGATTGG
>NW_005355904.1:360261-366892 GCF_000412655.1 Myotis brandtii | reverse complement strand
GCAACCTCGGTTACATGGGGAGAATTATATCTACCTGGGTCACTGTTACGATCCTATTTAATCGCCATTGTTACCTCTGTGGGAGCAATACCTTTTGCTGCTGCTTCAGATTGGGCTTCCTTTTCTACCTCATGTAGCATCTTATATGATTTTGTTAATTCATTTATTTCATGCATGAGGTTGTTGATGTTGATCGTGAATCTTTCTGAGCAGCCCTGGTTTTCTGGCATTGCTAATCTTTTACTTGTAGCTTTGGCTGTATCCAAAATATAGCGTTGAGCAAACTTCTGAGAAACAGCATTCAAAGGATGTAAAGTTCCAGTATGGTGATAAACTTGTCCGTGTCTTCTAAAACAGTATGGCCCATATCCTGATGGCGATGCAATATTTGCACCCATGGAAGCAAAAGCAAAAGAACTATTTATGGAATGAATATTTTCCATGAAACTTTTACTGTCAGAATCTTCGTAATTTTTTAATTTTTTAAAATACGCCGGGTAATCTGGAAAATGTATATCATTTGGACAGACTTTCCCTTTGCTACAACAATTTCCCATATTGGTAGTACTTGTTGATAGTTATATTCTTTTGACATATTCTGTCATCGCCACTGCCTTCTTTCAACTTCAAAGACACGCTGGCCTTTAGACATTTTCTGTCGATAACGCCGGTGTTGTTCGGCATCAGAGCGGTGTTTTTCCAGTAGCTGGTGTTCAGATACATCCTGTCGCAGGCGCCGCCTTCTTTCAAGATCAGATGCATGCTGCTCTGCAGACACTTTCTGTCGATAACTCTGGCATCTTTCAGCTGCAGAGCTATGTTGTATCAACAGTTGTTCTTTAGACATAGTCCCACCTCTACTGTTGCGGTCTGAGATGCAGGTGAATGAGAGTCCTGTCTATCAGGCCGCTGAGAGCTGTCTGACCAATGGCTGATTCTGGCTGATTCTGTGGGGGTGGGACTTCCTCCTCCCTGCTCTCAGTTTCCACTGCTGTGATGAGGAAGCTGGGGTGAGAGAGGGAGCCTCGCCCTCCAAGCCACCCTCTCTCTCTTGCTCTGATCTATGTCCAGCAGTTTCCTGCTCTGCCAAGTGTTCCAAACCTCCTGCTCTCCATGGTTAGGCACGGGCGGCCACACCTCCCTGACCAGCGAAAGTCCCGGGATCCTGCGTGTGTGTCTATGGCCTCGCCTCCCGGGGCTGGCGGAAGTCCTGGGAGTCCGCAGCTGCGGCTGCCGCCACCTCCTGGGGCGCTTGACACCTACGTATGCAAATTAACTGCCATCTTTGTCAGATAATTTGCATAGTCACTCGGATTGGCTGGTGGGCGTGGCTTGAGCATAGCAGAAGGACAGTTAATTTGCATGTTTCTCACTTATTATATAAGATAATAAAAGAGCCCATCAGGTCCTTGGGACTGAAGTTAGGAGGTATTAATGATTAGATGTGGTCTCTAATTAGATGTGGAAATAAATCTGACTAAAAAAGAATACTAATTAGTGTGAGATCAGTCCTGGCTGTGTGGCTAATGGGGTCAGGGGTTAAAAGTGTCAACAAAAAGAAAAAAAAAGAACTCTTAGAAAAGTAGAAAAAAAAAGCCAAAAATAAAAACAAATGTGAGCAGCCCAGCCATTGTTGGTGGGCCAGGCCAAGGTGTGAGTGGTGAGGTCACTGATGCTTATCTGGGGACCAGGCTGAAGTTCCTTACGGTCGCCAGCTGGTTAGATACTAGAATTTAAAGGTTGGAACTCAAAAGTGAAAGCACTGTTTTACTTTATGATGTAGGTGGATGGAGAATAAGGCACAAAGACAAAGCATGGATGAAACCAAATCTATACTTAGGCAGTAAGCCACTATGTCAACTAGGAATTTTTGGTTGTAAGTAATAGAAACTGGCTCTGATGAATTTAATGGGGAGAAGGGAGAAGTTTATGGATGCATTTGGAGCAGCTCACAGAATCTAAAGAAAAAGCACATAATAGGTTTACAAGGGACAGGGTCCCTTCTGAAAAAAGAATGGGACATCTCTCTAGGGTTCCACTGTTGGAATGAGAGGGCAGCAACTGTTTTCCATCTTTTGGTCTTTCTTATGAAGATTCACATTGCCTGGCACACAGTAGGAGCTCAATACATAGATTGAATGAAGGAAGGAATGGATGGAACTTTCATGGAGAGAACATCTAATTTGCTAGCCTGGATCACATACATGACCCCTGTGAGGAGGGGAAGGGAGGGTATCTCTGCCAAAGGTCTCACCAAAGCCACATATAATAGGGTAGGGCGGTTCAGACACAGTGGAAAATGTATGGGGGGCAAGCAGAATCCCAGAAATGCCTGTTACAGGCAGCAAAGAAATGGCTGGTGGATTAGAGAAAGTGGTGTCTCCAGTCATGGTGGGGAACATCTCCTGGTTGCATAGCTCTAGACATCTACTAATTTCTAGAAGAAAAACTTCAGAAAGAAGCATGCCAACCTTCAAGGCTTGGGGGGGACCCAGGAAGTAAACAGCTGAGCTAGCTCTAAAAAGAGGTGAAGATGCTGAAAGGTGGAGCATGTTTAGGTGAGTCTGGGGAGGAAAGTGGGGCTCAAAATGATAACACCAGGGTGACATATTTGATAATTAGCTACTTAAGTTCTTGAAATAAGCCCACTTCCTGAGAGCACACTTCTCCCATAATATCCTTTTTCTGCACATTAACAAATTGCTTTTTAAAGTCTAAAATTAAGGATACACCTTCAGGTATTACAAACCAGGACACATCTCAGTTAGGTGGTCATAGTCATCTCTCTCCCTGGGCTCAACCCAACTTACCCTCTTGCTATTCTTTAAATATGGCAACCTTACCCCCCCATCTCAGGGCTTCTGCACTTGCTGTATCATCTGCATGGCATACTCCTCCCTGTTTTCACCAGGTTGCCTCCTTATTCTATGCAAGAGTCACCTCCCCAATTTATAGATGCTTCCAGTCACTCTCTGCAAATTGATATATAGTATTTCCTCCATAGCGCTTACTGTTCTCTAAAATAATCTTATCTGTTTAAATGTGTGTGTTTACTGAATGTCTCTTGCATTAGAGTGTAGATTCCATGAGAGTAGAGACCAGGCTTATCTGTTTCACTTCTGCATCCTGAAGAGTTAGATCAGCAGCTGGCACCTTGTAGGTGCTCAATAAATATTTATTAGTATTAAGATACTTTATTCCTAGAATAAACTCAACTTAGTTGTAGTGTAGTCTTTATTCCCACACTCAGTTAGATTTGTTTTGTTGAAATTTTATTTAGGAGTTTTATGTATATATTAATCAGTGGAAAGGACCTATTTCCTACTCTGAAATCCCCCTCTGATTATTTTCTATCTAGTTATTCTGAGTTGGGGAAGCATTCCTTGTTTTCCATTCTCTAGAAGAGTTTGTATAAGATAGAAATTATCTAGCCCTTGAGGCTGGCAGAACTCTCAATAAAGCCCTTTGGGCCTGTTGTTTTTCTTATGGGAAGACTTTACATGACTGCTCCATTTTCTTAATAATTGTAAGATTATTCAGGCTATTTCTTTTCTTTTCTTTCTTTTTTTTTTTTTGGCTAGGTAAGGAAAGTCCTCCCCTACCCTTGGAACTTGACCATTTCATTTAAATTTTTGAACAAAATTAAGTATAGTAGTTACATCTGGAGTTTTTGTGTTCTATGATGGATTGATGTATTCAATATATTATTTCAAATCATGTAAAATGTAAAAGGTCCACCACAGACCTAATGATGACAGCGTGTTTTAAATCAAGAATTATGATGAATCCAATTTGGTGTATTCAGTTTCCATTGAAAATGCATTATTTGCTGAAAATATGAGTGACTGAATCTATCTTGGTGCCCAGGGGCGGATACTCCCCAAAGGTGAATCTTGCAGGTCCCCAGCAACACAGACAAGCCTTGATGGGAACTGTCCAGTCAACTCAGACTTATATCTTTTTAAAAGTATATATTTTTATTGAGAGGAAGGAAGAGGGAGATAGAAACATCAATGATGAGAGAGAATCATTGATTGGCTGCCTCCTGCACGCCCCACATTGGGGATCGAGCCCACAACCCGGGGAATATGCCCTGACTGGGAATCAACCGTGACCTCCTGGTTCATAGGTCAACATTCAATCACGAGCCATGCTGGCTGGGCTCAATCTTACATATTCTCCCAATTCAGACTATGAAGGTCTTGAAAGATCTCTCTGCTGTATTCCACAGGTTGGATGCTGGGCCTATAGCACCCCCAATATTAGCTCCCTATTTGTTGGGAGTTAGGAAAAAGCCACATAATTTTTCCAACAGTAGTTTCCAGACACCAGAGGAGAGTGAAGAGGCATCCTGAAACAGAGCTGAATTAAAGACAGCCCTGTGGCATGACGCTTCTCTGCCAATGAAATTACTATGGGACTTAATATATGTCTAGGTCATCACCATGCTACAAGGATAAGTGAATTAAAAAGAAAGCAATTTCTGAAAAAAAATGGTGAAAAGTTTGCTAGTAAGGAGAGGGTGGAGATTAGGGAACCTATAAATTGATGTCAGCTGAGCACTCATTGTAGGGTGTCTGGCAAATGGATTTACTATTTTTCCAACTGTAATAAAGTATTACAAAATTGCTTCTATGCAAACAATTGTTTAAAAAGGGCCCTTACATCAAACAATGCAATTCGTGTGCTTTTCAAGCAATCACAAAGCTGGAGACTAACTTAGAAGTATTAGAAGTAATTTTGCTTGGAATCATGCTGAATACTAAGATTGAGGTGCTCTTTCCTCCTCAACTCCCTCTCTTTCATCAGTCCTTTTTTTTTTTTAATCCTCACCCAAGGATATTTTTCCATTGTTTTTTAGGGAGAGTAGGAGAGAGAGGGAAAGACAGAGAGAAACATTGATCTGAGAGAAACACATGGATTGGTTGCCTCCTGCATGGCCCTGACCAGGGCCTGGGCTGGGGAGAGCCTGCAACCAAGATACATGCCCTCAACCAGAATCAAATCCGGGAACCTTTGGTAGGCAGGCCAATGCTTTATCCACTGAGCCAGTCCAGCTAGGGCGGGATCTGTCTTTTAATGCACCAACACAACTTTAGTTTTTGTGGGGAAAGGGTAAAGGGAAGACAGGATAGGGACTTTGGAGACAGTACTGTGAAGGGAGGCAGGTGGGTCCAGAAATGAAAAGATGGAAATCATTCAATTAAACTCCACCATCTTCATCTGTAAATAGGGATTAAAAACGTATGCCTGTCCTGACGGGATCCCAGGGGGAATGCTGGGCTACTTGAGAAAGCTGCATATAAAATTCCAGCTCTACTAGACTCTCTCTATCTGCATAAAGTCTGTCATAGGAAGCCTCATCCTTTCACTTTATCAGGACCACGGGGGGGAAATTATATGAACTCTGCTGGTGGCATTATGATTTTTTCTGGAAAATGGGGTTAAGTCAAGTTCTTTGAACGTTTTTCTACCCTGAACACCCATATGAATTAAGTCACCTTTTCAAGTCCTTGCACTTAGAAGATTCTGTAAGACTAACTGAAGAATAATGTTGCAAACAGCAACATTTTATCCTCTGATTGAAAGAGGCTGTCCAAAATATACAAAAATAAATTTGCGTTAACTTTTTCAAACTTCTAAAAACTCCTTAGGACAGGAGGCAAACAAAATGCCTCCAGATCTCCAGCATTTACTGGCCCACAGGCTTCTGGATTCCTCACGATTCTGCCAAGGCCTCAACTGGGGTCTAATAAACTGGGCATTGAACACCCCATCACCTTCAGTTACTAAAGGCTATTGCAATTGTCCCGTTTTACAGATGAAATTGAGGTATGGCTTGGTCTGAGAGAGAGAAAGAGAGAGAGAGAGAGAGAGAGAGAGAGAAGGATTTTCTCATTATCTTCAAAGAAAATATTAAAGTAACTAAAAAATGATCTAGTTCAAAAACGGTGTTTCCTTTAGGGCCAAATCGTTTGATCTCATCTTTGAGACAAAGAAGCAAGACAAGTATTTTACTGTAAATTAAAACACCTCCCCGCACCCCCATTCCCGAGGGTGTCAGTCACAGTGGTCTCAGCATTCCAAGCTGAGATGGGGAGAGCATCTGCTGGAGCATATAAATCCGGAGTCCCTATCCATTGGTGGAGGAAAGCCTGGAGAAGACACCGCCTGTGCAGTCCCTGGAAGACGTCTTCTTTGATCCCGGGGTCAAAAAGATTTATTACTTCCTCGGTGAGGGAGAATCCTCAGGCCAGCAGAACCCGAGAGCCGCGAGTAGAAAGCCTGAGGGCGGCGCTCTGCGGCCTAGCATTTCCGCGCGGGTGCGTCCTGGGTTTCCGGAGGGGTCGGGCGGTTCCGACCCCTAAAAAAGAGCAGAGTGGGCGGTCGCTGGGGGATTTCTACTTTACCAGAAAGCAAAAATGTGCAGATGAGCCCGGCAGCTGCACGCAGAACCAAATTACCCAGAGCCCGGGCGCCCCAGCGCTGCGAATCTCGCATCCGCGCCCGGAGCTCTGCGCACGCGTGGTTGAGGCCTCCCCCGAGCGATGGCCACCAGAGCAGCCCCGCAGTAAATCCTGGCCCACATCTCCAGACCTCAGAGCGGTGCGGCGGCGCTGAGAGGCGGCGG
>NW_005355904.1:359258-360126 GCF_000412655.1 Myotis brandtii | reverse complement strand
GGCGTGTTGCAGGCGCTCCGTGTAGGGGCATCTGATAGCTGCATCTTCCCTTTCGCGCGGCGGCGACGGCAGCGGTGCGGGTTTCCTCTGCCCGGATACCTCGTGGGCCTGAAGCGGCTAGTGCCAGGATCGGGGCGGGCAAGGGAAAGCTGCGGGCCGCGCTTTTTAGCCGAGAGCTCTGTGTATAGGATCCTTCCGGGCCAGTCGGAAACGGAGGAGCGGCGGGGGCCGACTATGCCCGCCAGAGCATCCTCTACGTAATGGAAGAAGCCGCCGCTGCTGCAGGGTCGCGGTGCGCCCCATCCACTGCCGCCAGAGAGATGGGTAGAGTCGGGGCGCGGAGGCCAAGAGCGAGAGAGGCGGAGCCGCTTTGCCCGGAGCTGGGTCTCGTTTAAGCCCCCTCCCGTCAACCTCCCCCAGTGGGCATCGGAGCCCGGAAGGAAGCTGCTGTCCGGGCGCCCTGGGCTCAGCGGAGCGCGGAGCAGAGCTCCTGGCCTGGTGAAAGTTTCCCTTCCCCAGTCACAGGGCGCCCGCTTCCCGGAAACTGCCCAAGGCTTGGGCTTCCGAATGCCGTGGCACCCCCTGAGGCACGGAGACCCCCAGCGTAAGAAAGCGCGTGAAAAATCGAGGAACGAATAACAACAGCAGGACAGACCTCCGAGCCGCGATCCCAGGCCGCTCCTGGTCGCGCCCGCGGCTCCAGGTGAGCTGGGGAGCCAGGCAGACTGGAGGATGGGTGGTACTTAGGCGGAGGCGGCAGCTGGGAGGAGGATTGAGGCGCACCAGTTTACTCCGCTTACCCTCGCAGGTCTTTCTGGGAGCCGCTGCCATGGGAGAGCCAGTCCTGGGCGCCGAGGACCAGCCGCCG
>NW_005355904.1:341125-358728 GCF_000412655.1 Myotis brandtii | reverse complement strand
CATACCGCTCCCCCGCTGCCCCTGTCCTAGGGGCGGCACCGGCAGCGGAGGCGGGGGCCGTGGCCCCTTCCGGCAATAGCACTCGCAGCTCCAGGGGCGGTGAGATCAAACGGCAGTTGGTGTACGTGTTCACCACATGGCGCTCGGGCTCGTCCTTCTTCGGGGAGCTCTTTAACCAGAATCCCGAGGTATTCTTCCTATACGAGCCAGTGTGGCACGTGTGGCAAAAACTGTACCCAGGGGACGCCGTGTCTCTGCAAGGGGCAGCGCGGGACATGCTGAGCGCTCTCTATCGCTGTGACCTCTCAGTCTTCCAGCTGTACAGCCCCGCTGGCAGCGGGGGGCGCAACCTCACCACACTGGGCATTTTTGGCGCTGCCACCAATAAGGTCGTGTGCTCTTCGCCGCTCTGCCCTGCCTATCGCAAAGAGGTCGTGGGGCTGGTGGACGATCGTGTGTGCAAGAAGTGTCCACCCCAACGCTTGGCACTCTTCGAAGAAGAGTGCCGCAAGTACCACACGCTGGTCATCAAGGGCGTGCGTGTCTTCGATGTGGCCGTGTTGGCGCCGCTACTTCGAGACCCGGCCTTGGACCTCAAGGTCATCCACTTGGTGCGTGATCCTCGTGCTGTGGCCAGCTCACGCATCCGCTCGCGCCACGGTCTCATCCGTGAGAGCCTGCAGGTGGTACGCAGCCGGGACCCGAGAGCCCATCGCATGCCATTCCTGGAGGCTGCTGGCCACAAGCTGGGTGCCAAGAAGGAGGGTGTGGGTGGCCCAGCAGACTACCATGCACTTGGCGCTATGGAGGTCATCTGCAACAGCATGGCCAAGACACTGCAGACAGCCCTGCAGCCCCCTGACTGGCTACAAGGCCACTACCTAGTGGTGCGGTACGAGGACCTGGTGGGAGACCCCGTCAAGACCCTACGGAGGGTGTACGACTTTGTGGGACTGCTGGTGAGCCCTGAAATGGAGCAATTTGCCTTGAACATGACCAGTGGTTCGGGCTCCTCCTCCAAGCCTTTTGTGGTGTCTGCCCGTAACGCCACTCAGGCAGCCAATGCATGGCGGACTGCCCTCACCTTTCAGCAGATAAAACAAGTGGAGGAATTTTGCTATCAGCCCATGGCTGTGCTGGGCTATCAGAGGGTGAATAGCCCCGAGGAAGTCAAAGACCTCAGCAAAACCCTGCTCCAAAAGCCCCGGCTCTGAGGGTTTCTTGGGAGGCCTGACTGGAGGTGGGAGACACCCACAGGAAGACTGTTGAGGTGGGAGACAACCCACCCACAGGGGACTGTGGTGTGTTTAAACAGAAACAGTCCAGACCCAAGCCGAGGAAGCCCACATATTCTACTATAGATGTATAATATAAATAACCACACAGACACTTGCTGTCAGTGTTCCCAGTCTTGCATTTCAAGAACAGTCACAATACACACACATCTCAGAAAAGGCGAGACTTGAAAGTTCTGACCAGCTGCCTTCCTGTCCTCTCCCTGCCTTTTCTCCCTTTCCCTTTCCCCCAGGTCTTACCCTCTCTCCTACCTGCCCTGCATTTTGAAGTGGGATACTGATTAAATCAAGATCCAGTAACCCAAATCTTGTTTACAAAGTTTTTGTGGTATCTGTGAACATGTAGTAGCATAATTTGGATGTGGGGTGAGGGAATAAAAAAAGGGGAAGTGGCCCAGGAGCCGAAAGCCCCATTGGGAATAATAAACCAAGGAGGCATTCATTTAAAGTAGACTTCTCTGTAAAAGCAAAGGTTATATGTGAGTATTAATAAAGAAGATAATAAATAATACTAATTTTTATACTTGCCTCCATTACTTTGGATTTACCTGTGTTGATCTGTAGCTTCAGACAGAATCTGCTTCCCATTCCTGAACTCCCATTTCCAGTCTGTTTCCTAGAGAACAGTTAAGATGGGTGGGAGCAGCTTCTTGCTCCCTGGGAGTTGTTTTCTTACATGTAAATTGTAGTCTGTCAGGTGCCAAGGAATGGGGAAACATCTTCAAATTCAAAACCAAGCCAGGAGCGCAGAAAGAATAAAGCATTCTATGTTAATTAATGAGTTAAGACTGGGGAATCCTAAAGCAGAGAATAATGTTTCAGTCCTGAGTTTAGTCCAGAAAAAAGATTAAAAAAAAAAAGAAAAGTATGTAATTAAAAAGTATTTCTGATTATTAGAACACAGACCTCATATGTTAGTGTGATCATATTGTGACAATGGTAGCAACTTCTTGGGTTAGAAAAGTAAGAGAAGTATATGTGTATGGCATGTCTTTCTGCTTCTGACACATTATGTGAAGGCATATGAAAAGGAAGTTTCACCTGAGAAGTGTAAGGGCACTCACAGGCTTTTCCTTGCTCTTGATCCAAATTAGTACAAAAGAGAATGTGAATTTATAATTGTTTATTTGGGATGCCCCTGGGGCATGCTGCTTTTCTTTATCATAGTTCCTAAAAGTAAAAGTGCAGAGAAACTATAACATGTGCCGACAGTATAAGGTTGCAGCTGAAAGCTTCTTTTAGATGTGAAAATAAACTATGAGCTAGTTAGTGTGTTGGATTTTGAGATTTGGTGTTTTCCACGGAGGAACCCATTGCAATTTTCCTCAGTGGCGTTGCTGCTGCACTGAGCCCATTGTGTGGGAGCATTTTGCAGAATGTCATATTACAATGCTACCAAACCTAAAAAGAAACGAGACAGTGTAATTACATATTACATTAAATGGGATACAAGTTCAATATAATTATGAGATCTCTGCAGGCCAACTTGTATGGGTTAAATGCTGAGGATTTTATTTTAAGGAAAGAATATTAAAAAATATGTACATGGGAAATATTTTGACATAGGATGATTCTTAAGTATAATTTTCATTATGTGAAATCTATACTGTTAAGAATTCCAAGGTAAATAAGCACAGAGGTTTAAACAAGATGTATTTAGCAGTGGATTTTATAACGAATTCTAGAATGGCTTATTTTTAATTTACTAAAATAGTTTATAATATTGTGTTTCTTAAGCCCTATTACAGCTATAACATAGTTCATGTTTTCAATGATAGCTTCATGGTAGTGCCTATGCTGAATTATCTTCAGCAGCAGAATATTTGTAATAGCTTTAATTTAAGAATACTTTAAAATTAAATGAACAAAATAAATATTAATGTTGGGTGAGTATAGATGAAACAGATTTGTGAGGAAATTAAGACAGCATAATTAAGAAGCAATTACTCAGAATAAAATAACCATTTAAAAAGAAATTTCATGTGGCATTCAGCTCTTCTCACTTAATCACAGTAAATTCATGCTTAGTTTCTCAGTGAAGGATTTTTAAGCAGTTGAATTCATTCTTTTCTCAGTATATTGAAGCACTTTGATTGCATTATAGTGGAATTACAATGTTCTGGGACCTTGATTTAACAATATATTAGATGCTGCATAGAGCCCTTGCAGCCTGCTGAGTATTTGTGGCCTCTGCTCAGATGAAATTTTAAGCTAAACACCAACAATTCTCCCTTGCTGTGTTCAAATCAGGTTTTCAGCTGTGATTCTCTTGTAGCAGCTGTATTCTCTCCACTCCCACTCCTGGGCTCTGTAATTTGAAAAGATGAATTGTTGCTCCTGGATATTTGTACCTAGCTGCATTCTAGGAAAGTGAGACAGGTGCAGTTTCCCCTAACAACCCAGATAGCCCTATCAGTGACATTCAGCTCCCACAGGCTGGAGAAGGAGAGCAGTGTTTTTTGGTGTTAATAAGCTCTGTCAAGCCCTTGGTGCAAGCAGACCTGTGCCTCAACAAATTACAACAGAGCCTGTGGCCATTTCTGAGGCAGCAAAATGTGAAAGAGGTTCACATTTCCCATCTTGGCAATATATCCATCAGCAGGAGGAAATATTTTTCAGAGCAGGTTATCAGAGTGATATTCATTATTTATTTATTTATTTATTTATTTATTTATTTAAAATTCTTTATTGTTTAAAGTATTACATATGTCTCCTTTCCCCTCCATTGACCTCTCCCCGGCCGGCTGCAGCTCAAAGGATCGCATGCCTGACTTACCCCTTTGACTTTGGAATGCTTTTATCAATGAGATAGTCATATTTATAAAATGAAGTACCCATTTCATTTAGTCAACAATATGCGTTTGGAACAAGGCAGCAGCACAGGCTGGAGCTTGAGTTTCAGGGAGCTCAGAGGCCCTCAAAGGCCTCATTCAGACTGACCATGGGTACCTGGCAGGCAGGGACTGGGGCAAATCCTGTTTCCTTCAGTGTCTATCACAGTATGAGTGCTTGATGAATATTTATTATGTAAGTGAATGGAATATGTAACTATCAAGTTTTGAAAGTCCTCAGAAGGGAAAGAGGAAGAATGTGTTACTTTTTTGGAGAGAGTGCTAGGCAATTCACCAAAGATTGCTGAAGGAAGTGGGCCTTAGGTTCTGTTTAGATGCGGGGCACGGGCAATAAAAACATCTTTAAGATTTCCAGAATGAGCTTGCGTAGACCAATATTTCTCACTGATGAATTTGAAACAAAAATTCAGAATTTCTGAATGTGGAGAGGTAAGTTTCCAAATGAGAAATTTGATTTATACTCTTTGTTTTCCCAAGAGCAGGTTAAAGTTAGGGATCATATACCTGCAAAATAAAGGCTGCCCTAGTGCCTAAGGGAGGGCTAGAAAGTTGTTTATTATTGCAGAAACCATGTGGCATATATTTATTGTTTTGAGTGCTGTGAATGTGCAGTTTGAAGGACTGTGAGGGGGATTTCACCCAGGCATAGGAGTAGCTACTTTCAAGAATTTGTGCTAATGTGGATGCTGAATGAGACCATGGCTGCCTGTTTCCATGAATCCCTGCCCAGCCCTGGCCTGTTCTGGTCGGGATTTCTGTTGTACACACTACAGTGTGGCTGGATTATGCTGTCAGTTTGAAATTAATGTGAATTTGAGTGAGGCCATAAATTAATATTCTCTGGTTCTAAGCAATGAAATAAAGATCACATTTGAAACTCAGTCTCTAAAGATGACTTCGGAAAGACCAGGAGAGAAATAAACAGGCGTGTGTTCTTCATAGTCATGAATAAGGATGAGGCATACCTCACCACTCCCCAACTTTCTTCCCTCTCTGTGCTCTCTGTCCCTGTGCATACAATGGAGTGTCTGAATGGTCTTTAGGTCTGAAGGAGAGAATATGTTCATGCCAGCTGATGGGCATGTGGAGAGGGACACTTGATCTCTGGCCTCCAGAGAGCGAGTGGCCAATGATTCTTTCCAACCGTATAACAGTTCTGTGTCAGGACCTACTGTGAACAGGTAGAAAATGAAGTGTGTGATGAGATGTCCCCAGGTAAATGCACAGTTTACAGAGCACTTTTGTCACTCACCTTGAGGAGGGCCCTTTCAAATCTGTCGTGGCTGAGAACGTAATTTCACAGTCTCCCTCCTTTCTGGGCACCCCAGCTGCTACTTCAGCAGTTCAGGTAGAGCCACTTAGCCGCTTGCCTACGGGCTCTGGTACAAGTGTTTAATAATTGAAATTACAGGGCTTGACTTTTATTACATCTGATACAATTCCACACACCCTTAATGAAGCAATGCTAAGGAAATTGTTAAATGCTGAATAACATCAAGTTTGCAGAACAGGAAATTTTATGAACCGGTGTTTGGGGATGGTACTGTTTATAAACTTGAAGGAGGCTTGAAGGGGCAGGAGCCTGTCTGTACGCTTGTCAGGATGTAACAGGTGGCCAAGGCCAAAGCTTAACTTTTGGTTGAACCAGTTGTTTGTAATCAGAGGGCAAAGTGTTTTTGGATTGCTTGAATTTTCGGCTTGTGACAGTCACCCGCCAAAGGAATAAATGTGAAATTGATCACTATAACCAAAAGCTACTCAGAACCATTCAGTAATGGTTCCAATCCCAGGTGCAGAGACAGGGCTTGATGGAAATTCAACTTGAAGCAGTTAGTCCTTAGACAGGACCAACTATGTAATTTTTTGGGCTCAGTGCAAAATGAAAATGTGGAACCCCTTAATAAAAATTATCAAACATTTTAATTCAGCAAACAGCAAGGAAGTGAGGCCCTTCTGAGTGTGAGGCCCACAAACTGCGTCCAGATGCAGATTTTGAAAAGCCTGACCACAGAGTAAATAATTGAAATTACAGAGAGAATAAATAAGAGTGGCCTTATACGCTCCTGGAAAGTAGGTGTAAAGTTATGAATTATTGTGTGTAACTATAATTACAGAAAAGATCCTAGCAAGACAAGTGCACTTTGTATGAGGGAATTCAGTGAGTGCACACAGGATGAAGTCCCTGGCGATTGCAGCAAATGATGGACAATGTCCTCTGAGTCATCAATGGGTCTTGATCCTTTTCAGATCCCAGACAGTCTATACTTTTGTGGAATCCATCTCAGAACAGGTCAGACATCTTCCGTGGGGATGACCTACTTGTCCTCAGTGTGTGGATGCTGGCAATGCCTGCTGATAATAATGTTCCCTCCCTTTGGGAACTACTGTGAGACTCTATTTGCATTGTGTATAATATACAGAGAAAGTCTGTATATGGAAAAGCAAAATGCAAGTCACAATAAACTGAAAGAATAAAGGTGCAAGATGTGCTTAAGCCAACTGCCATGCCTCCTCAGTGTGCTAAGTGGGGTCAGCTAAATTGACTTTTATTATAGATGTGATATGCTCCACTTTCCTCTGGGTAACAGTTCTTCATCCTCTCTACACCTCTTCTGTCTCCCATTTCTTCTCTACTTTGTGAAAGGATCCTGGATCTTTTTGAAGCTTTTATTTATCAGCCCTGCTCCAAGACACAGACTTTCTACTCCCTACTCCCCTTGCTGCCTCATCCATAAGTATCCTGGTGGTAGTGACTGCAGACTAGGATTCTTTGTAGCCGAATTTTTCTCCAGGCAGGAAAGGACAGGCCTTATTGTGTGTGTATCTTCCCAGCACTGGGCCACACCTCGTTTGTAGGTCTTTATGAAGTGAGTGCTAAATAAAAGATATAATCCAAGAAGGCAGAGCAGACAGGATTGAGGGGCAGACACTTTGTCAAAGAGTCTGTAGAGCTAGTTTGCAACAGTCTATGATGTCCTGAACTTCATGTGTGAGGCAGACAAGCTAAAAAGAAGGCAAATTCCTATGGATGAAAAGAATACCAAGTAATGCCTGTGGAAGGCCTCAAATGTGGTCTTTTAATGTTTGAAACAGAGAAATAATTAGAGTCCCCCCAAAGGAAGGTAACAACCAAATTACAGTTAAACAGAAATGATACAATTTTTTAAAGGGCCCAGTAGAGAAATATATTACTGCAGCACAGGCTGAGGCTGTGTACTGGTTTTTGCCATGTGGAGCTCACTGCCAAGGTGATCTTCTTTTAGGAAAAACTTCGGAAACAATTGGGAGGTCTAAAGATTACATTTCCATTTTCATATGTCCCAATTACTCTGGTAAACTATATTCTCTCTAGTGGTTCCTGGGAGGAATTAAAATATCTGATGCTCAATATCTTTAGATGAAAAAAGGTATATTATGTTATTTCTTTTTCTTTCTGAAATAACGGCATTCAGATTTATGATTTTTAGGCCTGTTATTTAACCAGACATGAGTTCTGAGTGCACTTTACTTAGGATCACTCTTTGCTGTACATGTTCTTCCATTTATATTTCTGCATTTCCCAAGTGACTTCTCTATGTATTGTGCCCTTTGTAACTTTCTATCACCATTTTAATTCATTTTCAAATGCCCTGAGTAGCGATACTCATGATGGTGATGGTAATAATCATGCCATCATTTACCCTTTGTTTGACATTCATTATGTGCCAATCACTGTGCAAAGCACTTTATGGGCATGATTTTATTTCATTCTCGTAACAATCCTATAGAATCAGTATTATTATTGCCTCTATTTTATAGAAAGGAAATATAGATTTAGATGGGTAATTTTCCTAATTACCACAGTTAGTAGTAATTTTCCCAAGGTCAAACAGCTAGTAAGTGAGGAAGCCTATTTCTTTTTCCTTTGAACACAAGAGGTCACATGGTTTCCACTTAAGGGATATCAACAAAATAGCAAATCCTCCCCCGCTGCCCCTGCCAAATGCTTTCTGAGAAATGCATCCTGGATGCATTATGCTTTCAGCCAGGTGGTTTCAGTACCTTTAGAGAAACATTTAAAATTGTTTTCACATATGTACATAGTTTTATTTCATTATTGAATTTATTGGAATGACATTGGTAAATACAATTACATAGGTTTCAGGAGTACAATTCTATAATGCCTCATCTGTATATTGTGTTGTGTGTTCACCATCCCCAAGTCCCCTTCCATCAACATTTATCCCCTATATACCCTCTTCTACCTCCCCCCACGCCCTTCTTTCTGGTAATCATCATACTGTTGTCTGAGGGTTTTTTTGTTTTTGTTTGTTTTTCCCCCGTAATCCCTTCACTAATTTCACCCAGCCTCGCAACTCCCTCCCCTCTGACAACTGTCAATCTGTTCTCTGTAAGTCTGTTTCTATTTTGGTTGTTAGTTTATTTTGTTCATAAGATTACACATATAAGTGAAATCATATGTTACTTGTCTTTCTCTGACTGGCTTATTTCACTTAACACCTCCAGGTCTATCCATGCTGTCACAAAGGGTAAGAACTCCGACTTTTATACAGCTGATGGGCACTTGGCTGCTTCCAAATCTTGGCTATAGTGAACATAGGGGTGCATATGTTCTTGTGAATTGGTGTTTCTGGTTTCTTTGGATATACTAGTATTGCCAGAAGTGGAATCATTGGGTCAAAGGCAGTTCCATTTTTAATTTTTTGAGGAAACTCCATATTGTTTTCAATAGTGGCTGCACCAGTCTACATTCCCCCAAATAGTGCCCAAGGGTTCCCTTTTTTCTACATCCTTGACAGTACTCTTTGTTGATTTTTTGATGATAGCCATTCTGACAAGTGTGAGGTGATATCTCATTGTGGTTTTAATTTGCATCTCTCTGATGATTAATGACATTGAGCATCTTTTCATACATCTGTTGGCCATCTGTATGTTCTCTTTGGAGAAGTGTATATTCAGGTCTTTTGCCCATATTCAATTGGATTGTTTGTTTTTCTGGTGTTGAGTTTTATAAGTTTTTTATAAATCTTGGATATTAACCCCTTATCAGATGTATCATTGGTGAATATGTTTTCCTATTCAGTGGGTTGTCTTTTCATTTTGTTGATGGTTTCCTTTGCTGTGCAAAAACTTTTTAGTTCAACACAGTCCCATTAGTTTATTTTTTTCCTTTGTTTCCCTTGCCTGAGGAGCTATATCAGAAAAAATATTGCTAAGAAATGTCTGAGGTTTTGCTACATATATTTTCTTCTAGGATTTTTATGATTTTGAGTTTTACATTTAAGTCTTTTATCCATTTTGAGTTTCATTTTGTATATGGTGGTCTAGTTTCATTTTTTTTGCCTATAGCTATCTACTCTTCCCAACACCATATGTTAAATAGACTGCCTTTACCACATTGTATGTTTTTGCCTTTCAATTATTAATTGAGCATATAGGTTTATTTCTGGGCTCTTTATTTTGTTCCATTAATCTATATGTCTGCTTTTATGCCATACCATGAAGTTTTGATTACTATGGCCTTGTAGTATAGTTGATATCAGGTAGCTGATATCAACAAAGAACTTTGCCGTACCATGCTGTTTTGATTACTATGGCCTTGTAGTATAGTTGATCTTAGGTAGCTGATATCAACAAAGAACTTTGTTCTTTCTCAAGATTGCTAAGGCTATTTGAGGTCTTTGTGGCTCCATATAAATTTTTGTAATATTTGTTTTAGTTCTGTGAAATATGCCATTGGTATCTTGATAGGAATTGTGTTGACTCTATAGATTGTTTTCTAAAGTTCTAATTTTTTCTATCCTTGAACATAACTTCTTTGTACCTTCTTCAATTTCTTTCCTCGGTGTCTTATAATTTTCTAAGTGCAAGTATTTTACATCCTTGGTTAAATATATTCCTAGATATTTTTAAAAATATAGATTTTTTTATTGATTTCAGAGAGGAAGAGAGAGAGAGAGAGAGAGAGAGAGAGAGAGAGAGACATCAATGATGAGAGAGAATCACTGATTGGCTGTCTCCTGCACACCCCACACTGGAGATCGAGCCTGCAACCTGGACATGTGCCCCGACCAGGAATCAAACCGTGACCTCCTGGTTCATAGGTTGACACTCAACCACTGAGCCATGCTGGCTGGGCTTGCTAGGTATTTTTTTTTATGCAATTGTAAATGGGATTGTTTTCTTCATTTCTCTTTCTCATAGTTCATTATTGATACATAAAAATGTAACAGATTTCTGGATATTTACTTTGTATCCTGCTACTTTACTAAATTCATTTATCAGTTATGGTAATCTTTAGGGATTTCTATATGCAGTATTATGTCATCTGCAAATAATGACAGTTTTACTTCTTTTTTAAAAATTTGGATGCCATTATTTCTTCCTCTTGTCTGATCACTGTGGCTAGAACCTCCAGTAATCCACTGAATAAGAGTGGTAAAAACAGGCATCCCTGTCTTGTTCTTGATCTTTTAAAAAAAAACTTTATTGTTGAGAGTATTTTCCCCCTATAGCCCCTTCCACCCAGTTTCTGCCCCACCCCAGGCCTTTACCACCCTATTGTATGTGTCTATAGGTAATGCATATGATACATATAAGAACATTGGCTAATATCTTCTCATCTCCCATTCCCCTCTTTCCCTCTAAGATTTATCAGTCTGTTCCATGTTTCCATGCCTCTGGTTTTATTTTATTCATCAGTTTATTTTGTTCATTAGATTTCTTGTTTGTTTATTTTAATTTTTAGATTCAATTGTTGATAGCTATGTATTTATTGCCATATTATTGTTCCTATTTCTCATCCATCTCCTCCTCCTCCTCCTCCTTCTCCTCTACTTCTTCAAGAATACTGGTCAACATTTCATGTAATACTGGTTTGGTAGCAATGAACTCCTTTAGCTTTTCCTTGTCTCTGAAGGTCTTTTTCTGACCTTCAATTCTAAATGATAACTTTGCTGAATAGAGTAATCTTGGTTGTAGGTCCTTGCTACTCATCGCTTTAAATATTTGTTGCCACTCCCTCTGGCCTGCAAAGTTTCTGTTGAAAAATCATCTCACAGTTGTATAGGTGCTCCCTTGTAGGTAACTGTGCTTTTAAGATTCTCTCTTTGTCTTTAACCTTTGGAATTTTAATTATGATGTGTCTTGGTGTGGGCCTCTTTGGGTTCCTCTTGATTGGGACTCTCTGTGCTTTCTGGACTTGTAAGTCTATTTCTTTCACCAGGTAGGGGAAGTTTTCTGTCATTATTTCTTCAAATAGGTTTTCAATATCTTGCTCTCTCTCTTCTCCTTCTAGCACTCCCCTAATGTGAATGTTGGTACACTTGAAGTTGTCCCAGAGGTCCCTTACACTATTTTCATATTTTTGGATTATTTTTTCTTTTTGCTTTTCTGAGTGGGTGTTTTTTGCTTCCTCATATTCCATATCATTAATTTTATTCTTGGAATTCTCTACTCTACTGTTAAATCCCTATAAATTATTCTTTATTTCAGTTAATGTAAGCTTAATGTCTGACTGGTTCTTTTTTATGTTTTTGAAATTCTCACTAAGATCCTTGAAAGTCTCATTAAATCCTGTGAAACTCTCATTAAGATCCCTGAGCTGCCTTGTAATGGTTGTTTTGAAATCTGTATCTAGTAGTTTGCTCACTTCCATTTCATTCAGTTCTTTTTTTGGAGATTTCTTCTATTCTTCCATTTGTGACATCTTTCTTTGTGTCTGCATTTTGGCTATTTCCCTGTGTTTGTATTAGGTAGAGCTGCCATGTCTCTTGGAGTTGGTAGAGTGGCCTTGTGTAGTAGGTGTCCTGTAGGGCCCAATGGCTGAGCCTCCCCAGTCACTTGAGCTGGGCACTTCAGGTGTGTCCCTGTGTGGGCTGTGTGCAGTGTTATTGTAGTTGAGCCTTGATTGCTGTTGGTATCACTGGGAGGAATTGACTTCCAGGCTGGTTGGCTTGTGAGGACCAGCTGTGACTACAGTGCAAGAGTTGCTGTGCAGGAGACACCCCTATGGAGCAGGACTTGCTTCAGAGGGGCTTTGATGCTCAATGTTGCTGCCCCTTGAGTGTGTTGTTTGTGGATGTGTAAGGTTGTTATCTGAAGCTGCCAACAGGTGCACTGGCTCTGGGGCCTCCTGGGAGGTGTAAAGTCAGTCACTGCCTGGGGCCACTCAGCAGGAGCTACAGAGTGATCTGCAGATGGCTGCTACTTGTACTGGGCTTGGAAGTGCCCAGGTGAGGCCAAGTTCTGAAGCAAGGCAGGCTGGTGCTACTGCCGGGTATTGGGCCTCTTATTGATAGGTATGGGGCATGCTGATGCCCACTGCTGCTTGTGTGAGATATTTTAGGAAAGTCTGAAGCTTGAGCCAGGACAAGCCATGCATATGGAAAAGCTGCTGCAAATAGCTTAGGTGTGGCTGCAAATTGGATGGGCAGGGTCTCGGGGAATCACCAGGGCAGAGCAAACAGTGTGAGCCATGCTGACGGAAACTCAGAAATGGCTGCCATTCAGCTCTGTGATAAGGGAGGTCCCCTCTGAGCACCCCTGTCTGGGAGAAAGCCACCCCTGAGTTCCTGCCCCTATGCCAGATGATCCAATTCCCAAAGCTGCCACTCCAGTGCTGGAGCCCAAAGGAAGAAAGTCCAGGTAAGCTTATGTGCCAGCCCTTTAAGAGGAACTGCCTGGGCCTCCAGCAGCCTCTGAGTCACTCAGCCACAATCCCCACTAGTTTTTATAGCCCGAAGTTACAGGGAATTTTCTTCCCACCTCTGGAATCCTGGGATAGGGTTTTGATGTGGGGCTGGGACACCTAGCTCCTCAAGGGAGGCCTCCACAGCAGAGATATCCCTCCTGATTAAAAAAAACTCCTCACGTGGATGTCAGACCAGCCCATTCTGTGCCTTTGCTCCTCCTATTCTGATGTGCTTTCTTCTTTACTTCTCGAGTTATAGGACTTCCATTCAGCCAGATTTCAGGTGGTTCTGAATGATGGTTGTTTTGTATTTTAGTTGTAATTTCAATGTGGTTGTGGGAGGTGGCGAGTATTGGTGTTTACCTACGCTGCCATCTTGGTTCTCTAAATTTCATCTTGTTCTTGATCTTAAAGGAAACAACTTGTAGATTTTGCCCATTGAGTCTGATGTTGGCTGTGGGTTTTTCATATATGGCCTTTATGACATTGAGGTATGCTCTCTGTATTCCCACTTTGTTGAGAATTTTTATCACAGATGTTTGCTGGATTTTATCAAATGCTTTTACTGCATATATTGGTGTGATCATGTGGTTTTTATCCTCAATTTTTAATGTGGTATTTCACATTTATTGATTTGTGGATTTTGTACTAGCCTTGCATCCCTGGAATAAATCCCACTTGGTCATGGTGCATGATTGTTTTAATATATTGATGGATCTGGTTTGCTAATATTTTGTTGAGAATTTTAGCATCTGTGTTCATCAGGAAGATTGGCCTATCATTTTCTTTCTTTGTAGTGTCTTTATCTGGTTTTGGAATTAGGATAATGCTGGTTTCATAAGACGAGCTTGGGAGTCTTTTCTCCTCTTGAATTTTTTGGAATAGTTTGAGAATAGGTGTTAGTTCTTCTTTGAATGTTTGGTAAAATTCACTTGTGGAGCCATCTTGTCCAGGACTTTTGTTTGCTGGGACATTTTTTTATTACTATTTTAATTTCAGTAGTTGTAATCTGTATATTCAGATATTCTGTTTTTTCTTTATTCAGTTTTGGAAGAATGTATGTTTCTAGGAATTTATCCCCTTTGCCCATATTGCTCAATTTGTTGGCACATAGTTGTTCATAATATTTTTTTTATAATCCTTTGTATTTCTTTGGTGTCAGTTGTTACTTCTACTCTTTCATTTCTGATTTTATTTATTTGGGTCCTCTATCATTTTTTTTGACAGGTCTGATTAAAGGTTTGTCAATCATGTTTTTCTTTCCCAAGAACCAGCTCTTAATTTCATTGATGTTTTGTAGTGATGTTTTATTTATTTATTTATTTTTTTTTTTGAAATTTGGTTGATTTTATTATTATTTTTTTTTTATTGCTTAAAGCATTACAAAGGGTATTACATATGTGTCCTTTTTTCCCCCGCCCTTGACAATACCCCGGTCCATTGGTTATGCTTATATGGATGCATACAAGTCCTTCGGTTGATCTCTTACTCCCCTCCCTTCTGCCCCCCAACCCTCTCTGGCCTTCCCACTGCAGTTTGACAATCAGTTTGAGGCAGCTCTGCCTCTGTATCTATTATTGTTCAAAAGTTTATAATGGTCTCTATTATCCATGAATGAGTGAGATCATGTGGTATTTTTCCTTCATTGACTGGCTTATTTCACTTAGCATAATGCTCTCCAGCTCCATCCATGCCGTTGCAAATTGTAAGAGTTCCTTCTTTTTTACAGCAGCATAGTATTCCATCGTGTAGATGTACCACAGTTTTCTAATCCATTCATCTACTGATGGGCACTTAGGCTGTTTCCAGATCTTAGCTATGGTGAATTGTGCTGCTATGAACATATGGGTGCATATATCCTTTCTGATTGGTGTTTTTGGTTTCTTGGGATATATTCCTAGAAGTGGGATCACAGGGTCAAATGGGAGTTCCATTTCCAGTTTTTTGAGGAAACTCCATACTGTCTTCCATAGTGGCTGCACCAGTCTGCATTCCCACCAGCAGTGCACAAGTGTTCCTTTTTCTCCACATCCTCTCCAGCACTTGTCGTTTGTTGATTTGTTTATGATAGCCATTCTGACAGGTGTGAGATGGAACCGCATTGTTGTTTTGATTTGCATCTCTCGGATGATTAATGACTTTGAACATGTTTTCATATGTCTTTTTGCCTTTCTTCTGTCTTCTTTCGAAAAGTATCTATTTAGGTCCATTGCCCATTTTTTGATTGGGTTGTTTATCTTCCTTTTGTTAAGTTGTATGAGTTCCCTGTAAATGTTGGAGATTAAACCCTTATTGGTGATAACATTTGCAAATATGTTCTCCCATGCAGTGGGCTTTCTTTTTGTGATGAAAAAGCTTTTTATTTTGATGTAAACCCATTTGTTTATTTTCTCTTTAGTTTCCATTTCCCTAGGAGCAGTATCAGTGAAGAAATTTCTTCGGCATATGTCTGAGATTTGCTGCCTGTGGATTCGTCTAGTATTTTTATGGTTTCCCATCTTATGTTTAAGTCCTTTATCCATTTTGAGTTTATATTTGTGTATGGTGTAAGTTTGTGGTCTAGTTTCATTTTTTTACATGTATCTGTCTAATTTTCCCAACACCATTTATTGAAGAGACTTTCTTGACTCCATTGTATGTTCATGCCTCCTTTGTCGAGTATTAATTGAGCATAGTGGTTTGGGTTGATTTCTGGGTTCTCTGTTCTATTCCAGTGATCTATATGTCTGTTCTTGTGCCAGTACCAGGCTGTTTTGAGAACAGTGGCTTTGTAATACAGCTTGATATCTGGTATTGAGATCTCACCTATTTTGTTCTTATTTCTCAGGATTTCTGTGGCTATTCAGGGTCTCTATTTATTCCAGATGTATTTTTGGAAAGTTCGTTCTAGGTCTGTGAAATATGCCTTTGGTATTTTAATGGGGATTGCATTGAATCTATAGATTGCTTTGGGTAGTATGGACATTTTAATGATGTTATTTCTACCAATCCATGAACATGGCAGAATTATGTTTGTGTCTTATATCTGTTTGTGTCTTCCTCTATCTCTTTTTTCAGTGTCCTATAGTTTTCTGTGTACAGATCTTTTACCTCCTTAGTTAAGTTTATTCCTGGGTATCTTAATTTTTTTGGTGTGATAGTAAATGGGATTGCTTTTTTAGTCTCTCTTTCTGTAAGTTCACTATTGGTGTATAGAAATGCCATAGATTTCTTGGCGTTAATTTTGTGTCCTGCTACATTGCTGACTTCATTTATTAAGTCTAATAGTTTTTTGATGAGTCTTTAGGGTTTTTTTATGTACAATATCATGTCATCTGAGAGTAAGGACAGTTCTATTTCTTCTTTTCCAATTTGGATGCCTTTTATTTTTTCTTCTTGTATAATTGCAATGGCGAATACTTCCACTACTATGTCGAACAGGAGTTGTGATAGTGAACATCCCTGTCTTGTTCCTGTTCTTAGGGGAAATGGTTTTAGTTTTTGTCCATTGAGTATGATGTTGGCTGTGGGTTTGTCATATATGGCTTTTATTATGTTGAGGTATGATCCTTCTATTCCCACCTTGCTGAGAGTTTTTATCAAAAATGGGTGTTGAATTTTGTCAAATGCTTTTTCTGCATCAATTGATATGACCATGTGGTTTTTTTCTTTCAATTTGTTTATGTGATGTATTACGTTTATTGATTTACGGATGTTGTACCATCCTTGCATCCCTGGGATAAATCCTACTTGGTCATGGTGTATGATCCTTCTGATGTACTGTTGGATCCGATTTGCTAAGATTTTGTTGAGGATTTTGGCATCTATGTTCATGAGGGATATTGGCCTGTAATTCTCTTTCATTGTGTTGTCTTTACCTGGTTTTGGTATTAGGGTGATGCTGGCTTCATAGAATGAGCTTGGAAGTGTTCCTTCCTCTTGAATTTTTTGTAGTAGTCTGAGGAGGATAGGTTTTAGTTCTTCCTTGAAAGTTTGGTAAAACTCCCCTGAGAAGCCATCTGGTCCTGGGCTTTTGTTTGCTGGAAGCTTTCTGATGACTGCTTCAATTTCTTCCATAGTTATTGGCCTATTGAGATTTTTAGATTCTTCCTGATTAAGTTTTGGAATGTTGTATTTTTCTAGGAATTTGTCCATTTCCTCCAGGTTGTCTAGTTTGTTGGAGTAGAGTTGTTCATAGTATTTTTTAACAATCATTTGTATTTCTGTGGGGTCTGTTGTTATTTCGCCTCTATCATTTCTGATTTGGTTTATTTGGGTCCTCTCTCTTTGCTTTTTGGTGAGCCTGGGTGTTATTTCTCCTTTTTCATTTCTGATTTTGTTTATTTGGGTCCTCTCTCTTTGCTTCTTGGGGAGCCTGGCTAGAGGTTCATCAATCTTGTTTATCCTTTCAAAGAACCAGCTCTTGGTTTTGTTGATCTTTTGTATCATTTGTCTTTTTTTTGGTCTCTATGATGTTTATCTCCACTCTGATCTTTATTATTTCCTTCCTTCTGCTTATACTGGCTTTTCTTGTTGCTCTCTTTCTAACGCTTTGAGTTGTAGAGTCAGGTAATTTATTATCAATGTTTCTTGTTTTTTTGCAGTAGGCTTGCAGAGCTATGAACTTCCCTCTCAAGACTGCTTTCGCTGTGTCTCATAGGTTTGGATTATTTTGTTTTCATTGTCATTTGTTGCCATGATGTTTTTTATTTCTTCTTTGATCTCTCTGGTAACCCAGTCACTGTTTAATAGCATGCTATTTAGTCTCCATGTGTTTGATTTTTT
>NW_005355904.1:337036-341008 GCF_000412655.1 Myotis brandtii | reverse complement strand
ATCTTCTTGAATTTGAAGAGACTTTGCCTGTGACTCAATATATGGTCTATCTTTGAAAATGACCCATGTGCACTTGAGAAGAATGTATATTCTGTGGCTTTGGGGGAAATGTTCTGAAGATGTCAATTAATTCCATCTGATCTAGTGAGTCATTAAGGATTGAATTTCTTTGCTGAAATTTTGTTTAGAGGATTTGTCTAATGGTGATAATGGGGTATTAAAGTCCCCTACAATGATTGTATTGCTGTCAAACTCTCCCTTGATATCCTCCAGGAGATTTTCTATGTATTTGGGTGCTCCTGTATTGGGTGCGTATATGTTTACCAGACTTATTTCTTCTTGTTGGATTGCTCCCTTTAGTATTATGAAGTGGCCTTCCTTATCTCTTTTTATGTCCTTCACTTTGAGATCTAATTTGTCAGATATAAGTACTGCTACCCCAGCTTTTTTCATTTCCATTCAACTGAAAAACCTTTTTCCCTCCCTTCACCATCAGTCTGTGTGCGTCTTTTTTTCTGAGGTGGGTTTTCTGTAGACAGCAGATATATGGGTCATGTTTTTTTATGCACTCAGTTACCCTATGTCTTTTGATTTGGGCATTTAATCCATTTACATTTAAAGTTATTATTGATAGGTACTTGTTTGTCGCCATTTTCATTCTTTACCCCTGTGTTCGTTCTTCCTTTCCTATTTCTTCTTTTTACAGCAGACCTTTTACCATTTCTTTTAAAAAATTTTTTAATTGATTTTAGAGAGGAAGGATAGGGATAGAGAGATAGAAACATCAATGATGAGAGAGAACCATTGATTGGTTGCCTCCTTCACACTCCCAACTGGGGACCGATCCCGCAACCCGAGCATGTGCCCTTGACTGGAATCCAACCTGGGACCCTTCAGTCCTCAGGCCGACACTCTATCCATTGAGCCAAACCAGCTAGGGCAACCCTTTAGCATTTCTTGAATCGCTGGTTTGGCAGTAATAAACTCCCTTTGTCCATTTTTGTCTGTGAAGCTCTTGATTTCACCCTCAATTTTGATTGATAGCCTTGCTGGGTACAGTATTCTTGGATTCAGACCCTTGCTTTGCATGACTTTGTATATTTCATTCCATTCCCTTCTTGCCTGATGTGTTTCTGTTGAGAAATCAGTCACTAGTCTGATGGGGGAACCTTTGTAGGTAACTTTCTGTCTCTCTCTGGCTGCTTTTAAGATTCTTACTTTGGCATTGTGTTTGCCAATTTAATTATAATATGCCTTGGCATCGGTCTTTTGGGGTTCATTTTGTTTGGAACTCTGTGAGCTTCTTGGATTTGTGTGAGTTTTTTCTTCCTTATATCACGGAAGTTTTCTGTCATTATTTCTTCAAACAGGTTTTCTATTCCTTGCTCAGTTTCCTCTCCTTCTGGCACCCCTATTATGCAGATGTTGTTTCATTTTGTGTTGGCCCAAAGTCTTTTAGGCTCTCTTCTTGCTTTTTATTTTTTTTTTCTAGAAGCAGCTCTGCTTGGGTATTTTTTTCTACCTTGTCTTCTAGCTCACTGATGCAGTCCCCTGCTTCTTCTAGTCTACTGTTGATGCTTTCTATTGAGTTCTTTGTAGCAGCAATGTCATTTTTTCATTTCTTTTTGGTTCTTCTTTATTTCCTCCTTGTTCTTATACATATTGTTGAATTTGTCTTCCATTCTTTTCATCCACTTTATGACCATTTCTCTGAATTTGTTCTCTGACAGGTTGCTTGCCTCCATTTCATTTACTTCCTTTTCTGGTGATGCCTGCTTTTCTTTCATATGTGGGCTGTTTCTTTATCTCCCCATGATCTCTTTTCTCTGGGTGTGTGGTTATGTAGTTCTCTCTCTCCTGCATTGATTTAAAGGCACAAAATGCAACACAACAAGGTATAACGCACAAGGCACTGAACACAAATGTATTCACGATACTAATAACCCCAAATAAAGGGGACCACCAGAGAAAAGAGAATTAGGGGATAAGAAAGAAAGAAGAAGAGAAAAAGAAAAAAAGAAAAAAAGAGAAAAAAGGACTGCAAAAATTAAATTGAGAAAATTGAAAAAAAAGTAAGAGAAAAGAAAGAGAATGAAATAGGAGAGGGGAAAAAACTATTTATATGAGGAGAAAACTCCCATAGAACAGCCACTAATCCCAACAAATGCCAGCAACAAATACCTAGAGATGAATGCAAAATACAAACGACTAATATCAAGCGAGGCGAGGCAAAACAGAAGCAAAACATAAACAAAAACAAAACAAAAAAACAAATAGAAAAAGCGAAACAATCTCATAAACAAGCATAAAATTGGTTATGAGATTGGTTATAATCAACAATCAAGCCCTAACTTGTTTGGCTCAGTGGATAGAGCATCGGCCTTTGGACTGAAGGGTCCCAGGTTCGATTCTGGTCAAGGGCATGTACCTTGGTTGTGGGCACATCCCTAGTAGGGGGTGTGCAGGAGGCAGCTGATCGATATTTCTCCCTCATTGATGTTTCTGGCTCTCTATCCCTCTCCCTTCCTCTCTGTAAAAAATCAATAAAATATATTTAAAAATAAAACAATCAAGCAAACAACAACAAAACAACAGAGAGAAAAAATATTTGGATAGTGAAGAAACGAAGAGAGAGGTGTTTATGGACTTAGAGCAGGAGATTGAAAATTAGATATATAAGTAGGGTGAAATTCTAACAGGGGGTAAAATGAAGGAATAGGGAAAATCTAAAGCAGGAATAGGGTAAGAGAAACAGGACACCAAAAGGGGAAAAGTGAGGAAGAGAGTGTTGGCATAAAGGTAAATTTGAGATAGAGTAAAATGATGCTAAAGGAAAGATAAAAATAGAATGTAGAACACTAATCCCACAATAAAATAAAGAGAAAATAAAATGACACTTAAAAAAAGGTAAAATAGTAGTAGTAATAATACTGATTAAAAATAAAAATGTAATAATTAAAATGTAAAATCAAGTTAGGAAAAAAGAAAAAAATTAGTTTCTTAAGTAAAAGATGAAAAACAAATAAAAATGTGCAGTAGTGAAGGTCATTCACTTCTTCTACTGTTCTGTTTGGCACATCTGTTTCCTAGTCAGGACAGTATTAAAGTCCCCTGCATCCCACTGCTCCTCAGTGTTGTAGGCCACAGTCCTGATTTTCAAGCAGGCAGTACTTCTTTGTTTCTTATGCTCCTTTATTTGTGTTTACACAAGAGTCAATTTGTGATTAAACTTCTGGGTGGCAGTGTTTGTGGATTGACCTCCTGGTCTATAGGTCTTCTCTAGTTAGTGTTTAGATTTTGTTTTCCCTGTGGCACTTAATACTGGTTTGGGGGAATGGGCTGCCCCAGAGCTGGTTCTCTGATCTTTATTCCCTGCTCTGATCCCCAGGTTCCACAAAAACAACTTTCCCCTGCAGTTTCTTAGAGTGTTCCCAATTGGGTGATCCTATGTATTAGGATTAGTAATCAAAAACAAGGATTTGAAGAAGAAAAAAGAGAGAGAGAGAGAGAGAGAGAGAGAGAGAGAGAGAGAGAAAAGAGCCAGAGTAAGTGGGTGAACTCCAGTGCTGAGGCGCAAGTCTGTGCAATCTTTTTTCCCCTTGTGTCTTAGCCAGTGATGACGAACTTTTTGAGCTCGGTGTGTCAGCATTTTGAAAAACCCTAACCTAACTCTGGTGCGGGTTACATTATAAAAATTTTTTTATATTTTCAACCAGAGTAAAACAAAGACTTATATTTTTGGTATTTATTTTATACTACAGGCCCGGTGCACAAAAATTTGTGCACTCAGGGGGCGGGGGGAGGGGGGTCTTCCAGCCCAGCCTGTGCCCTCTCGCAGTCTGGGACCCCTCGGGAGATAACGACCTGCTGGCTTAGGCCTGCTCCTGGGTGGCAGAGGGCAGGCCCAATCCCTAAGTGCAGCCCCTGGTCAGGCTCAGAGCAGGGCCGATTGGGGAGTTGGGGCGCCGCCCC
>NW_005355904.1:331737-335760 GCF_000412655.1 Myotis brandtii | reverse complement strand
CAGCTGCCTGGCTGCCGGCCGCCATCTTGGCTGACAGTTAATTTGCATATCTCCTTGATTAGCCAATGAAAAGGGTAGTGTTCGTACGCTAATTACCATGTTTCTTTTTTATTAGTGTAGATATTTAAATGCCATTTAACAAAGAAAAATCAACCAAAAAAATGAGTTCGCGTGTCACCTCGCGTGTCATAGGTTCGCCATCACTGGTCTAAGCAGCCAGCACACTGTTAAAATTTTTAGGCTGCCCTTTTGTGCCCAGTTCAGCTATGGGTTGCTTTTAAAGTTCCCTTCTTTTAGCAGATCCCCTTCCACATTCGTGGATCATGCCAGCCCCAGGGGCTGCATACTTTTCTTGGCGCAGACTTCCCTGGATCCTCCAGCTCCCCTGTGCGCGTTTCTCTCTACTGCCTGGGCCACAGACCTCACCTTATCCCAGGCGAAATCTGACCTTTCCTTGAGGGCTTGCCGAGCTCCTCCGAATCCGTGTGCTTGTGCTGCTTGGGGACCGGTGTTCCCGAGTTCACAGATGTTCCCTGGTTACCGTTGTTGTAGATTTCTAGGATTTTCAGGCTTCTGACAACATTCACTCTCCCCTTCAAGATGGCACGTTCTCTGAGTCAGAGCCATTCGCTCCAGGAGGGATCCCAGCAACAGTGGAGGCTGCCTTGTCTGGGGAACCCCGTCCTGCAATCCCACACAGTCCCCTAGTGTATAGCTTTCCCTCTACCCACAAACAAACACTCCCCGTGCAACCACACACTCTCCCTTCCTTCTCTCACTCACGCTCTATCTTGAAGTCTGCCTTCCCATCGGCAGCCGTCTTCCTTCTCCCTATTAGATTTTTAGATTCTTCCTGATTGAGTTTTGGAAGGTTGTATTTTTCTAGGAATATGTCCATATCCTCCAGGTTGTCTAGTTTGTTAGAATAGAGTTGTCCATAGTATTTTTTAACAATCCTTTGTATTTCTGTGGGGTCTGTTGTTATTTCGCCTCTATCATTTCTGATTTTGTTTATTTGGGTCCTCTCTCTTTGCTTCTTGGTGAGCCTGGCTAGAGGTTCATCAATCTTGTTTATCCTTTCAAAGAACCAGCTCTTGGTTTCATTGATTTTCTGTATTGTTTTTTTGGTCTCTATGTCATTTATTTCTGCTCTAATCTTTATTATCTCCTTCCTTCTGCTCACTCTGGGCTTATCTTGTTGCTCTCTTTCTAATTCTTTGAGCTGTAGATTTAGATGATTTACTACCATTTTTTCTTGTTTGTTGAGGTAGGCCTGTAGAGCTATAAACTTCCCTCTCAGGACTGCTTTCATTGTGTCCCAAAGGTTTTGGATTGTTGTGTTTTCATTGTCATTAGTTTCCAGGATGTTTTTAATTTCTTCTTTGATCTCATTGGTAACCCAATCAATATTTAATAACATGCTATTCAGCTTCCAAGTGTTTGAGTATTTTGGGTTGTTTTTATTGTAGTTTATTTCTAACATTATGCCATCGTGGTCTGAGAAGAAGCTTTTTATGATTTCAATCTTCTTGAATTTGGGGAGACTTTGCTTGTGACCCAATATGTGGTCTATTTTTGAATATGTCCCATGAGCACCTGAGAGGAATGTATATTCCATGGCTTTGGGGTGAAGTGTTCTGAAGATGTCAATTAAGTCCATCTGATCTAGTGAGTCATTTAGGATTGCTGTTTCTTTGCTGATTGTTTGTCTAGCGGGCTTATCCAGTGGTGTCAGTGGTGTATTAAAGTCCCCTACTATGATTGTATTGTTGTCGATCTCTCCTTTGATATCTTCCAGGAGTTTTTTTATGAATTTGGGTGCTCCTGCATTGGGTGCATATATGTTTACCAGGGTTATATCTTCTTGTTGTATTGATCCCTTTAGTATTATGAAGTGGCCTTCCTTATCTCTGGTTATGGCCTTCACTTTGAGATGTATTTTGTCCGATATAAGTATTGCTACCCCAGCTTTCTTTTCCTTTCCATTTGCGTGAAAGATATTTTTCCATCCCTTCACTTTCAGTCTGTGTGAGTCCCTTCTAATGAGGTGGGTCTCTTGTAGACAGCAGATGTATGGGTCATGTTTTTTTATCCATTCAGCCACTCGATGTCTTTTGGTTGGAGCATTTAGTCCGTTTACATTTAAAGTTATTATTGAAAGGTACTTGTTTGTAGCCATTTCTTTTTTTGTGTGTGTGGCTGTTTTCTTTCTGAGCTTGTTATTTCTTCTTTTTACACCAGTCCCTTTAGCATTTCTTGCATGGCTGGCTTGGTGGTGATAAACTCCCTTAGCAAGTTTTCTGACATTATTTCTTCAAATAGGTTTTGTAACCCTTGTTCCTCTTTCTGTTGTTCTGGCACCCCTATTTTTCATATGTTGCTTCATTTCATGTTGTCCCATAGCTTCCTTAGGCTCTCCTCCTGTCTTTTAATTTTTTTCTCCAATTGCAGTTCGGTTTGGGTGTGTTTTGCTTCCCTGTCTTCTAATTCGCTAATTCGGTCCTCCGCTTCTCCTAGTCAACTGTTGAAACTTTCCATGGTGTTTTTTATTGCAGCTATATCACTCTTCATTTATTCTTGATTCTTACATAAGTTGTTGATTTTTTTCATGCATTTCTTCTTGATTCTTGCATAAGTTGTTGATTTTTTCCTCCATTTCTTCTTGATTCTTGCAGAAGTTGTTGATTTTTTCCTCCATCTGGTTTATGCACTCTAGGATCCTTATTCTGAATTCTTTTTCTGACATGTTCCATGCCTGTTTCAGTTAGCTGCTTTTCTGGAGATTCCTACTTTTCTTTCTTTGGGGGTTGCTTTGTCTACCCATGTTTGATCTCACCGACAGATCTAGATGTTGAGTCGTTCAGGGTCTGCTTCTTGGGTGGCAGTGGCTCCTCGGGCTGTGGTTTCTCCTCGGGTGGTTGTGGTAGCAGCTGCTCCTCAATTGGCAGCAGCTCCTCTGGTGGGTGCTGTTCGCAGCCATGGTGGCTCCTCTGGCTGGTGGGAGGAGGCTTCTGACACAGCTGCTGTTCCTCAGACAGAGGGTGTGCTGATCACGAGGCTGCTGTTCCTTGAATGGGGGCGGGCTGCATGCTGCTGTTGTTCCTCTGATGGGGCGGGCTGCTTGTGAGGCTACTGCTACTTGGACAGGAGCAGGTTGATTGCAAATCTGCTGCTCCTCAGACGAGGGTGGGCTGCTTGCGCGGCTGCTGCTCTTCGGATGGGAGATGGGCTGCTTGCATGGCTGTTGCTCCTCGGATGGGAGTGAGCTGCCCGCGTGGCTGCTCCTCCTCAGATGGGGACAGGCCACTCACCTGGCTGCTGCTCATCGGACAGGTACAGGCTGTGTGTGGCTGTGCTCCTCGGACTAGTGTGGGCTGCGCAGGGCTGCTGCTCCTTGGACGTGGGCAGTCTGCTCATGTGGCTGCTGCTCCTCAGACCAGGGCAGGCTGCTGCTGCTCCTCGAATGGGGACGGGCTGCTCACACAGCTGCTGCTCCTTGGATTGGGGCAGGCTGCTTGTGCGGCTGCTGCTGATTGGATGAGGGCATGTTGTTTGTGCAGCTGCTGCTCCTCGGACTGGTGCAGGGTGTGGGCTGTGCGCAGCTGCTGCTCCTCAGGTGGGGGCAGACTGCTGGTGTGGCTGCTGCTCCTCAGACAGGTTGGGCTGCTCACGTGGTTGCTGCTCCTCTGACGGGGAGTGGGTCGCTCACACAGCTGCTGCTCCTTGGACAGGGGCAGGCCACATGAGGCTGCTGCTCTTAGGCTTGGGGCAGGCTGCTTGCGGGGCTGATGCTCCTTGGACAGGAGCAGACTGCTCACGTGTCTGCTGCTCACGTGGTTGTAGTGCCCTGGAGTAAAAAGCGTTGGGCTGGTCAGAGGGGAGCGTGCTTCTTCCTGTCTCTGTAGCTGGGTCTAGGGCAGCCGTAGGCAAACTATGGCCCGCGGGCCGGGTCCGGCCCCTTTTAAATGAATAAAAATAAAAAAAAAAAAAAAAAAAAAAAAAGCCCCCTTTTTTTTATAGTTT
>NW_005355904.1:327531-331024 GCF_000412655.1 Myotis brandtii | reverse complement strand
TTTGGCTGGCTTAAGATCCCAGTCTTCTGGAATGTCTGCGATTTTTTTTTTTCTGTTGCTGGGACTGAAGGTCTCTCTATAGGTCAGACCCTGTTAACTTCCAGGGGCTATTCAGATTTTTTTAATCCTTTGTACCATTCAGGGTGGAATCTGGGTGTGGCTGTATTCCTGATGCCGATGCCATGCGGATTCCCTCTGACCCTCAGGGCTCAGAGGTCTGGCAGATTCTCCTTCCCAGAGCCTTGATTTTACCTTTCTCCAGGGATCCTCTGCCCTTCCCAGCTGCAAACTGTCTCCCAGCTGAGTCTCCTTCGTCAATTCGGGCTGGATGTTACTCGTTTCAGCTGCTTACCCTATCTGCTCCAGGACAAGACTCGAGACACATCCATCTATACCGCTGTCATTTTGTTTCTTCCTGAGTTAAGTATTAAAATTCTTTTGTAAATTTGGTTGAATCATCTGAGAAGGAGTCTAGTCTCTTTTCTATTTGTGTGAGATCCGAGAAGGAAAATGAGACCTAGGAGATACAGACCCTAGGGGGAGGGAGCTTTGGTCTCAGGGGGAGGGGAACCCTGGGATCGAGTATGGAGGGAAATGGCGTGGAGGTTTGAGTGGAAGTAACAGGCTCCATTGGTGCAGGGTCCATAGAGGGCATAGGAGGATAGTGGATGGGTTGAGAAGGGGACTTAACAAAAAGTGAAGAAGTGAAAGGGGAAGCAGAGGGTGAGGTTGAGGAAGGACTAGAAGGCGAAGAAGGACTTACATATGAAGGGGAGAGTGGTCTGCGGGGTCAAAGGAAGAAGCATTGTGTATGGGGGGTGGTCATCACTGGTGTTATATTGATTACCAGAGGGGATTGAGCTTTAGGAGGTTTTTCTTTGAGAAGTAGGATCTGAAAAGAGGTGACGGACTGACAGAGGAAAGGGTGAGATCAAAGTGTCCAGAAAGCCTGGACATATGGAACTTTAGACCACTTGCTGTTATGCCCAATTGTTGAGATCAGTTAGGATTTGAAAATCAAAAGTGCCATTTTCCCCCGGCTCATTTGATTCAATGGATAGAGCCTTGGCCTGCAGACTGAAGGGTCCCAGGTTCGATTCCAGTCAAGGGCACATGCCTGGGTTGCAGGCTTCATCCCCAGTAGGGGGTGGGCAGGGGGCAGCCGATCAATGATTCTCTCTCATCATTGATGTTTCTATCTATATCTTCTCCCTTCCTCTCTCTGAAATCAATTTAAAAAATAAAATTGTGATCAAAATGGAAAATTTTTAAAAAATGCTGTTTTTCAGCCATTGGCTCTGATTAAAGGATATTGTGGCCAGGCCATGTTGGAATAAAAAAGAAGCCTTTTTGTTTGATTTCTCCCTCTAGGTGAAGCTTGGAGAGGCTACAGACCAAGCATCAAAGGGAAGTGTTTTTCAGGGAAGTGACTGTGAAGTCCCCATGGTAGTGTAGGAGATGAGACTAAAGGAATGAGGGTGAGAGGGGTGAGACTAATGACCACGACCTAAGGAATCCAGTCGGTGAGACAGGAGTCCCCTTGTAGCCAGAGAGGATTTGGTAAGAGTGGATGGACTTGCCAAAGGCGTCCCCAAGGAGAGAGGCCACCAAGAAAGAAATAGTAGAGAGTTTCAACTGAGTGTCCAGTTCTGGAGGCCGAAAGTGGGGCCTGAGTGGCCCCAAAAATGAAACTCTCAGAGAGAATATGATTGAGGGTTAAAGACTCACCAGGCAAATGAGTGTCTGCTGTCGTGTGAAAGAGCAGTGCATATTGTCAGAATGGTCCTCGGGAACAAAGGAAAAGGTCAAAGAAGCAGGAGAGGAGGAAAGACTATCCCAGTTTGATTTCTATTAGGCTTCAAGAGATTAGTGGGAAGGTGACTTAGGGTCCCAGCAGGGGCAGAAAAGGGTTCCCCCAGGGACTAATCTAGGGTTATGGTGACACTCAAAGTAAGATAGAATAAGAATAACTAGGGAGAGGAGGAGAATGAGTACCCAGAAGTACCAGAGCATGTTAGGGGATGGGGATGAAGTGGGGTGGGGGCAGGAATTTAGCTGTGCACAGTGCATGGCTGGGGGTCTCCCATCCCCCGGACATGAGGAGGAACACAGGAGCCAGATGTTCATGGTCTGCCTGAGGTCCAAGTGTCTGGTTGGCCAAAGGAAAAGAGGAAACCTTGGTGCAGTTTCAGGAAAGGGGAACTTTGCTCCCATAAAGGGTAAGGGAGCAGTGCGGTTTCAAGGAAGGGGAGGGAGGGAAAAGAAAAGGGGAAGATGGGGGCTCTAGCCACTGTCCTCCTAAACCCTGAATGAATCCTGGGTTCGAGACGTATCAGAGCCTGTTCAGAGGCCACCCAGAGGGGTGAGAACATGGGCCCCAGCCGGTTGCCTGATCCTGGGTTTCTTATCACGTCTGATGTGTCAGTATATAAGCTGCTGTTGTAATAGCTACAGAGATATCAGTGTATATATTTATTTTTATTTGCTATGCTTCAACAAATATTTGCAGAATACTTACTGTTCTGACAATTCATTTTTTTACCATAAGCACCAAACTTTATTCTATAGCTGAAAAGAGAACAGATTGTGGGTACTCTCTGATTGTATACTCGTATTTTTTGTTGTAGATTATGTTTAATTTCTTATCGGCTATTTGACTCAGCCCAATTGGTCAAGCTACAGATCAATTTAGTGGAACAAAAATCAGCTTGACTAGTTGTTTGGCATTTTTAGATACTATTTAACTAACTACTTTTTTTCATTTTTTAAACGATAGTACTATTGGGTAGATACAACTTTAGTAGAAATTCAGTTTCCCAGATTGTAATGCATTTGCCAAGATGGTTGAAACATCAAATCTTAGCATATCTGATACTCTGTAACTCCCATTCCCCTGAAGGATATTGTAGAGTTATTTGCATAGTCAACAGGTAATTTATAAACTCCAAGGCCAAATTTCCTATTGCAAAAGCTAATCTGTTCTGTTTTGGTGAAGAATGTCTTTATTTCATTTACTATGGTTTCCTTATCAAATTCACTGTATCAATCAAATTGGACTGCAGTGAGGAAATCTTGAAACACAATTCAATCATGTTGATTTAGCCAACAATTTCCTACATGAGTAATACAGTTAGATCAATCATATAAATCAAAACACCTAATTCTTATCTAGAAAGTCAAAGAATTTTCTACTTTGTATTTGATGTATTTGGTAGCAAATGATAGATTTGGAAGGAAAATGCAGGAATTCAAGAGAGAAATAAGGAGGAATTTTACATATCTATATATATAAAGAGCCAGGGGCCACTGCAACTGAACGGACGACCAAACAGACGACTGAACATGCTGAATGGGGCATCCAAGCCAGCAGGGAGGTTAGTGAGGTACGACCAAATGACTGAACAGCAGGCTGTGTGGGGCAACCAGGCTGTCAGTGGGGGGCAGTGAGGGGCGACCAGGTCAGCAGGGGGCAGATGGGGGCAATCAGGCCAGC
>NW_005355904.1:326423-327417 GCF_000412655.1 Myotis brandtii | reverse complement strand
GTTAGGGGCACCCAGGCTGGCGGGGGAGCAGTAAGGGGCAACCATGCTGTTGGGGGTCAGGGGCAGTTAGGGCGACTAGGCCAGTTGGGGGTGACCAGGTTGGCAGGGGGGGCAGTTGGGGGAGACCAGGCCAGCAGGCAGAGGTGGTTAGGGGTGATCAGGCTGGCAGGGGGGCCAGTAGGGGCGATCAGGCAGGTAGGCAGGTGAGCAGTTAGGAGCCAGCAGTCCTGGATTGTGAGAGGGATGTCCAACTTCCAGTTAAACCTGAGGGTTCCTGGATAAGAGAGGGTGCAGGCTGGGCTGAGGGGACTCCTACCCCGCCACCACCCATGCATGAATTTCATGCACCGGGCCTCTAGTTCTTCTCATAAAAATGCATTCTTTTGGTTGCTGTTACCCAGAACAAGTTCCTCACATGATGAGCATTTCCTGATGTGATCAAATGTGGGTTGTTATTATAAAAGAAGTTGCTGTTCAAGAGATACATCTGAGCCCTGGCCGGTGTGGTTCAGTTGGTTGAGTGTGGTTCCATGCACCTAGAGGTTCCGGGTTGGATTCCCGTCAGGGCGTATGCCTGGTTTGTGGGCTCCAACCCAGTGAAGGGCCTGTGGGAGGAGGCTGCTTGATGTTTCTCTCTCTCCCTCCCCCATCTCTGTCTGAAATCAATAAAAAAACACACATAAAAAGAGATATATCTGAATAGGATGTACACCAGACTTTGCAATGGCACTGCCCTTTCAAAGAGAAGGACATCCCCGACAAGCTTAGAAAGGACATCTAGATATCTCTATTAGTTCCTGTGAGTTTCAAGGGACTATTTCAGCAGAAGAGTGCTTCTTTTTTTTTTTCCAGAATGTTATTTATTTATTTATTTTTTTAATTGCTTACAGTATTACAAAGAGTATTACAAATGTCTCCTTTTTTTCCACGCCCTTAACAATACCCTGGCCTCCCCTACCTCCCAGTGTCTTATGTCCATTGGTTATGCTTATAT
>NW_005355904.1:298866-321093 GCF_000412655.1 Myotis brandtii | reverse complement strand
AGATGTGTGGTTGTTGTGGGTTGGTTTGAACCAGGCTCGCTCAGAGTCAGTGTTGCCAGCCCTCAATGTTGCCTCGTGCGCGCCCTTAGAATCAGGGACCCTGCCTTCACCGTGCTGGAACAGAGACCCTCCTGGGGTGTGTTGAAAATCAGCGCCCACTAGCGTGCACCAGGCATCAGAGTTCCCCAGGAATCCAGTATCAGAGTCTCTGTTGCTTCGCGCGACCTCGCCTTGAGAATCAGGGTCTCTGTGTGCCCTTGCACCAGGAATTGGAGTCACTGGCTCTTAGTATGAATGCACAGGGAATCAGGTTCTCAGGCGCATGTGATAAGAAACACAGTCAAGTCACTGGTGCTTGGTGCTGCCTCCTGCCCAGAGAATCGGGGTCCCTGGGCCTGTGTTCTGTGGAACAAATTCCCGGTGTTCGCACAATTGCTCCCAGCCCAGGGCTCCGAAGCCTGCAGTGCGCGTAGGATCAGTTCTTGGTGTTCGCGCGCGTTTGCTCCCAGCCCAGGACTCCTGAACCCAGCCCTAAGAGGGATCAGTTCCAAGGTGCTCGCGCACTTCCAGGCTAAAGTTCCTGTGGCAGTGCTGAGGCCCCGGCAAGGGGTGGGTCTATCAGTTACTATGGCACTGCCCGCGAGCCTGCGGGAAGGGGGGATGGGCTCTGTTACTCACGGATCTGCCGCGGGGATTTCTGAACTTTTGGTGTCCGCAGGTCTGATGCTATGGTCACAGGTCTCTGTCCCCAGTGGCTGCAGGGTCCTGGTATGCGTCTGAGATCAGACTCAGAAGAGTGCTTCTTATGAGTAGTTCTTCTAATTATATTCTGAAAAAATAAGATTCATTCAAGTCTTCACCCTAGCCTCTGAGAAACTATGAAATAGTTTATTTTTATTTTTAATTCTTTATTGTTTAAAGTGCTGCATATAGCATATAAGCCTAACCAATGGACACAGACACCAGGGTGGTGAGAGCATGAGTGGGGTGGGGATGGGGAGGCAATGGGGGGATAAGGACACATATGTAATACTTTAATCAATAAAGAAAAAATTTAAAAAAATAAATTACTGCATATAGTATTACATGTCTTCTTTTCCCCCCATTGACATCTCCCCGGGCACCCCCAACCCCCAGCACATGCCCTCATCCCCCTCAGGTCTGTGTCCATTGGTTATGCTTATATGCATACACACAAGTCCTTTGGTTGATCTCTGAAATACTTTTGAAGCCACTTAGGAGCATCATGTTTCCATCCATAGCTCCTGATGTAGAGAAAGTCAACTTCTCTCACTCAGCACACAAGAGACTTGTCTTCCTGCTGCTGTAACTGATAATTTTCAATTCCAGTTCTCCTTTGTAGATTACTCCCAAGGGCAGGTATTGTGCCATCATGAGAAATGTGGAGCAGAGAAAAACTTGTGACTGACCCAGATCAGTCGACTTGGCAACAGAGTATGTTATCTCTCAGAATTTGTTGAATACCTAAGAAATAATCTGGTGCTTGTCAAACACCTTCTCAGGATTCTCCACCTCCCACTTTGATTCTACATGTTGTCGCTGTTATTAATTGTCCTAGAGCAGTGGTCAGCAAACTCATTAGTCAACAGAGCCAAATATCAACAGTACAACGATTGAAATTTCTTTTGAGAGCCAAATTTTTAAAACTTAAACTATATAGGTAGGTACATTGTTATTAACTTAATTAGGGTACTCCTAAGCTGGCCTTTGCTAAAAACGTCCTCAATCTGATTGAGGTACGTTCGCTGAGGTCGACCCCTTCCAACTCTCCCACCACACTCGTCTTGTATACTTGTTTCCTCTATCTCCTTTCGTTCATCCTCTCTATATGTCCAAACCATCTCAACATACCTTTCTCAATCCTCGACACTACATCTTCTTTCACTCCACAACGTTCCCTAAAATTAACTTAATAATTTTAATAATTATTTGCCCATGTCAAACAGGGCACCTAAAAAATGTTTCATTTTAGAATAATAAAGCCACCAACACAAAATAAGTACAATTGTTAAAGTGATGACAAAAATACCTGTAGGATTTGCAGCTGGTTGGAAAAATACAGGTAACTTTATGCTTCGAGTAGGTACTTTTGTCACCCACGCGCGATTTGCAGACGCGACTAGCACTAACCACTGCACAATGAGACTGCTGACTGACTGGCTCACTCAACTCCTGCATGAATCGCGCGTGCCTCCCCCGCGCTGCATATCGCGGCCCGCCTGCACCACGTCTCCTGTTGCCCTACTGATCAACACCCCCCACTTCTTCTAACGCCACTTCTTCAAAATAGACTCACCCAGGCCGAAAACCAACTTCTGCACATGGGCCACGAAGTTTAAATCTCACTGTACGTGCGCGCCCGCACGTGGTATTTTGTGGAAGAGCCACACTCAAGGGACCAAAGAGCTGCATGTGGCTCGCGAGCCGCGGTTTGCCGACCACTGTCCTAGAGGGTTGGAGGGGGTTCTATAAACCAGCTCTTACACCTAGAGAATAGCACTTACATTTTCTTACTCTCTTGGGATTGTGTGCCCTATGAATCCCTAGCACCACATCCACTTTTTCAATAAAGCTGTCATTTTCTATATTAGAAACATGCCTGTGTTCTACCCTGGAAAGCTGGACCATCTGTTCATGAAATGCTGCAGTGAGAAGATCTGACATGTCACAGACCTTCTTTGATGGTGAAAGGAAGGGCACATGGCACAGACTCACCATAGGGCCTTCAGACTTGAAGTACTTTCTACCTGGAATGCTGTTTCCTGAGGTCTTTATGTGACTATTCTCCTCATACCATTCAGGTCTCAGTTAAATATACCCTCCTCAGAGAGTTTTCCCTGATCAACAGGCACTGTCTTTCCCATTTCCATGTTTCATTTCTTCATAGCACTTGCTATTATCTGATATTATTTTGCTGATTGATTTGTTTACTTGACACCAGGGGACTCAATGAAATGCCTTTAGAGCAGGGACCTTGTCTGTTTTGGTCATGAGTGTATCTTCAGGGTTTAGAACAGGAATGGTAAAATCTGTCTCACAACAATTCTGCAATGCCTGTGTCAATTTGTATTGTTGACAAAAGGTCATTGCCACCAACTCAGTGCCAAGAGGAGTCTCCAATTTGGGGTTCAGAGAGAGGGGAGACTCTACTCATTTCAAATAGCTCAATAGTGAAATAGCGAGGGAGGAGGGCGAGGAGGCTTTGGTGTTTCAGCTCTAGAATTGCCTTTCAGCCAGGGAATCAGTCTCCAGCAGAAACTGAAAGTATGCTCCCATAAGATAGAGGTGAAGCTGACTTATATAGAGAAGAGTGCCCGCTCCTTCCCCTGATTGGTCCATTTCTATGCAAATGAGATCTCCAAATCCTTACAGTTTGATTAGTCCAAATAACACCATCCTGATTAGTCAGAATGGAGCCACTCTAATTGGTCAGTGAATATGCAAATGAGGATGTAGTTGTGCAGCTCCGATTTGATGGGGAAAGCCTCAGACCTATTAGTCTAATTTTGATCCTTGGAACTATCATAAGTGTTGACACAATTGTCAGGAGCCCAGTGCAGAAGGCTTGGCAGCCCAGTCTGTGGCTTTTCCTGAAATGCAGTGTGTGAGTGACCTCTGTAAACAATGGCTGCTGGGCTCTGGTTATAAATTTGAGCCCAATTAATAATAAGGAGCCCTTTTTGGCAGGTATATTCTTTTCAGAGTCAACTATATGTGGAGCTATCAACTTTAACTAGAAGAAACAAGACTATGTGTCCCCTTCACGTGCGCTGTGATCTCAGGTATGTCACCAGTTATAAATCCACAGCCCCTGAGCTGTCTTTTGGAATTTCACTGTTATGATCAGCCTCTTTGTAGAGATTAGTAAATGAATTCTAAGAGGCCATTTGCCTCTTACTTTCAAACTTCCTTCCCTGGCTGACCACCACTTTAAGTGAAGCAGTTCAAGTGTGCAGGCTGATTAGCTGTCAACTATGTGGAGTGTACTTCACACTGCAAGACATTTCATAGTGTGGGGTGAAGATAGAATGTGCTTTACTCTGACATTCTGGTTCTGGCTGCTGCTTGTGAGGGGCCTAGGGGAGTCTGTGCCACTGGCTACCTCACCAAGTTATCCAGGACCCAAGCTGACCATCAGATGTCTCTCTACTAGTTTGTCTCTGTTCTCACCCCAATGAATATCACAAAAGGGCAATGTTTATGCAAAACCGCATGCTGAGAAGCCTTTTGCTCCTAATTTAAACGATTAAAATGCCATTTAAGATTGCACAGCATAGCTCAGCATTGTTTTCCTTCATTATTTCTTGTTGGAGAACAAGCATGTGGAAAGGAATGTGGTCTGTTTCTGTGCAAAGGCAGAGCACATTTCCAGGATGGTTTCTCATGTCCCTTGGTGAATTTATATCCCCAAACAAGTTCCCAGATTCAGAGGTGGTGTTAGCAGATATGATTTCTGTCAGTAAAAATAAGTAAAATCAGTAAAAACACGCCAAGCCATTTATTTGAAACATTTAGCTGGCCATCATCATTTCCTCACGCTGGAGACAACTTTCATTTCAACCATGGACCACTTTGGATTGTGGTATTTTGTTCTGTTTGCTTGTTTCTTCTCAGAACAGCATCACACCCACTGCACCACGGAACTGCTCCATCAGAGGGGCCAGCTATTGCTCAGAGGCAAAGCTGGTTATCCAAACACCAGTTTATGTGTCACGGGAAACTTCATTACTATGTAGTTTACCTTCAAGGCTTGTTATTTTTGAACGTTTGGCCCAATTTACATTTTTTTGGAGATTAAGACACAGGCAGTTTGATCTCAGTTTTGACCTTTCAAATTGCTACAAGTTAACCTTTGGCTAAAAGCATGGAGAGAGGGAATGATTATATTTTGTGAAAGAAGCAGGTTATGTGCACAGAGGGTGACTGTAGTGTGTTAAGACAACATTTCCATGCTAGAAATGATATAAACAAAGAAAGGCAATATTGTTGTACATTTTCATGGAAAAAAATCTACTTTGATTTTGGACGGCTGCTCTGCAAACAAGCAACTCCTGGGTGCTTTCCTTCACCCTCCTTTTCTCCCCGTGAGTGACGGTGTCCCCCAGCAGGCACTGCTCACAGCTGCTGTGGCAGGAGGCAGGCACGCTCTGGTTCAGCAACCATGTGACTCAATCAGGGAGCCAGTGTGGTTCCTCTGAAGCCATGGTCCTTTTCAGCAATGACTTGCTGACCTTTGATGGAAGAGCAGTTTTTGCCTCCTCTGCCCTGATAACCTCCACAGCTGGGCAGAAGTGGCTCCTCTGGGACATCCACTTCCACCCAGAAGAGACAAATAATAGCTGAGTGTGTTCATTGCCAGCATTGTGCTCAAAGCCTTGCAGCCATGAGCTCACCTGGCCCTCATGTCCACCCCTGAAGAAGGTACCAGTTAACCCATTTCACTGGCTGGAGAAATGGAAGTTACTCTACCTGGTGGAGGCAGCGATGGGAGTTGAGCTCAGGTCTGTCTGACTCTGGAGCCCATGGTGGGCCCTAAGCCATCATGACAGTTGGCCTGTACTAAGGGGTCATGAAGGTCCTTCAATCCCACCATTTGCTTGACTGAAGAAATGAGAAGAAATTCTAGGAACCTCTAAGCCCCATGTCCAGAGAAATACATTCTGCAGAGAGAGCCAGATGATGTTTTTTCTCTGAGGACAGGAACCACCAAGCCTTCACATAATGAAGTCTCATGAGCTGTGAGTATGAAGTAAATCAATGGGTTTTTAACAACATAGGTATGGTGTTCAGAATCAAAACCCAAGCCAGGATGGGCTTTTTCTGAAATTTGAGTAAGCCCATGCCCAGGACACATTCCTTCTCCCTCCTCTTTGGCCGTTAGTGCCTGTGCTGGGCAATGAAACTTCCTTAGAAATGGAGAAGCACAGAGTTAGTATTATAAGATGAAGGTTCAGGCCTGGGCTTCACTGAGGACAAAATAAATGACCTCAGGCAATTAACTGAAACTGAATCTCACTTCCATCTTAGTAAAATGGGGGTAGTTACAACCACATTATTATCATCTCCAATGATGGGCCAATCTTTATCTTTTGGAGGAGGGTTTGATTTTTGGAGTAGAGCTAAAAAAATTGCAGAAAGGAGCTGTGAATAAGGTTGGTTTTCTCTCTGGGAGAAGCTGGGCATATATGCCATGACTATGGAGTCCTGATGCTCCTTTCCTCCTAGGGTTGGTGAACTGGTTCTGGCATTTTCAGAAATGGTTTCCTCTTGGCACAATTGTTGGAAGAAGTATAGCACCTTTTCTTCCTGGGATGGAAAAGTTCTGTTTCTTAAACTCTCTTAGGGATCATATGATGCCTTATGGATTTTTATATCTTTTGAGACTGGTTAAATGTTTACTGTTTTATAAATTTTCCTTGTGTGAACCTTGTAGGTAGGTACTTAAATCATTCAAAAATGGTTAAATCTGGTGAATGGGGAAACTGATCCTCCACTTGCTCCTTATGACACATCTTAGGCAATTCAATGAAACTCTTAAAGCTTCAATTTTTCAACTAAAAAATGGAAAAAATGTTGCCTTTTTTTAGGATTGTTTAAAGATTTAGAAATAATGCATGAAAAACATTCAGCACATTGCTGGCATGAAGTAGATGCTCAATAAATTACATTTGCTATCACTGAAATTCTTTGGGCAGAAAGGATAAGCATTTTCACAGTTGGATTTAATATGTATATTGTTTCCAACAAACTAGGACTCTCTCAAACATTTAAGAACTTGAGTACAGTTTTTAATAAATGTTTATCAGTGTCTATTTTGTGCCTAATTAATGAAGCCTTAAAGGAGATCTGGGGCCACTTCAAGTAGTGTAGAAGTAAGGTTTGAGAAGGGAGAAAAAGAGTAAGAAGTAAGGATAGCTATAGAACTGACTGAGGTCCCATGTTAACATGTTAGGAACAGTAGATAGGCACTGCTACAACCCAGCCCACTGTGTTGTGGACACTTCCATGATGTGGAGGCAGAGTACAGGAGTGGTTAACATGGTTCTGGAGTCACTGTCCGACTTTGAGTTCTATTCTGCCATTTACTGTGCAACCTTAACCTCTCTGATCCTCAGTTTTCTCATCTGAAAAATGGGATGACAGCATTTATCTCATAGGGTTACTGTAAAGTTTAAGTGAATTAACATATGTAAAGCATTTAGAATCATGCCTTGTAATATTCAATAAATGTTTGCTTAAAAATCATTGGACTGACATTTATTGAGCATCTTCTATATGCCAGATACTGCTTGTTCACAGAAAAGAGTAATTGCAGAGTGCTTGTCCTCACAGAGCTTTCAGACACATAAGCAACACATATACAATAGATGCATCATGAAGGAAAATAAAAGGGAGCAGGGAGACATCAATTGTGTTAGGGAAGGTGGGTAGGAAGGCCTCTGGGAAAGTGACATTTGACATGACAAATGATGAATGCAGGGTGATCTTAGAGCCTGTATCAGGGGCTGGAGGTAGAAAAAAGACTAACTTTCAAGAGGGTTTCAGACCTGTGACATTGTCCTGTGGTCAGGAACTCTCTGAGACACAGTTGTTTCATAGCCCCATGAGTGCCAGCAGTGGCCTGTTAGCAGGGTCATCCCCACAGAATGGCAATACATTCAAGAGGGAATTCTCTGGAAGAAGCCACAAACAAAGACTAGCCATGTCCTTCCCATCAGAGCACTCATTGTCTTCTGGAAGCATGGACCAAGGAAGTGATGCCCCAGTGAGGGAGCATGACGAAGAGGACTCTGAATCTGAGGCACTCCACAGTTTTCAATACTTCCAGCCCTCCCAACCCTCCAAGCCCAGTGTCACCCGAAAGACCAAGAGCCTCTCTTGGAAGAGTTCTGACTGCAGGAGCTGGGGCCCACGGACTACTCTTGAGTTCAGGCCAGATGCTGAGCAGCTTGCTTTCTCTTCGCTCTCCTCCACTCACCCTCTTCTTTCATTTTCTTAAAAAAATTTTTTAATTGAATTTGTTGGGGTGACATTGGTTAATAAAATTATACAGGCCTCTGGTGTATAATTCTATGATATATCATCTGTATATTATATTGTGTGTTCACCAACCAAAGTGAAGTTTTCTTCCATCACCATTTATTCCCCCCCCCTTTTACCTCCTGCCACCCTCTCCTTTCACTTTTCTCTCTTCCCTTCCACCTTTGCCTGGAAACACCCAGCGGCTGGCCATAGTTACAGGGTGGGGATTCAGGAATTCTGACAACAAGACTGGAAGAACCACATGATTAAGACAGACTTTCATTGAACAACTTTGGGGTTTTAATGGAATTGGAAATTGGGTAATTATGGGGGCAGCTAATCACTAATGGTAGAGTCTATGCAGCTGAAGAGAAAACAAAACCAGATGCATTTCCACACTTTTAGGAGGGCTATTTGCCCCTTCTCTCCACTAGATAATTGCAACTCTGCTGAGACCCATTTTATAGATGTGGAAAGTGAGCTAGTGATAAGACTAACTCATATACAAACTTATCAGCATTATACATCTGCACATGAATATAAAGTGCCATTTCTTTCCACAGACATCTGAATTGAGCAGACTACAATAGCTGCAATGAACAGCGGGCTCACTAACTGTCCAGGCTGGTGCTTCTGGTATGCACGGTACAATTAGCCCAACTGCCAATTCTCCTACAGGGAACTAGACTACATATTGTTTTCATTATTTGCCTATATGCCCTCTGTTTCACATAAAACCTAGTGCCTTTCTAGCTACTGCTTTGTTTTAAATTCTGGGATCTGGCCCCCTGTGTCCTTTGTTCCTTAAGAACACTTACATTGCAGTGATCCAGTGGGAGCACGCTGACAGGCACTTGCCTTCCCGGATCTGGCAGGGCTGCACTGTCTCCTGCATAGCCTGATTCCTTGTCCTGGCTCTTCTTTTTTTGGTCACATCCCCAGCTTCTTCTCAGCTGTGTTTGCCACACAAATACTGCTCTCTCTGCATTCATCATTTCAGAGGCAATTCTTGCCCCTTCATTTTGATCAGAAGTGATTTGACCTAAAGCCATTAGAATGGTTAGTGAGAGACCAGCCATCGTCCTATCTGCTTGGGTTGGCCTTTTAGAAAAAAAAAAATCAACAACCAGTGCATTCCTAGGTCATTGTATTTTCTCACTTAAATCCCCTTGTTTTAGCTGCTGGTCTACTGATGAGAAAGAAGAATGGGTTGAGGCAGATGAGTTTTGGTGAGTCTGGGGTGTCTGGACTCACCCTGTGTGTGGCTTGATAAGAGTGAGAGAGTGCTGGAAACAGCATACACATGTTCCTTCAGCCATCAGCAAGTGGGACTCTGATGTTTCAGATGTGGCCAAGCCTTCAGAGTCCTCTTTGCTTGTGCCCAGAGATTTCCCAGAGGAAAGAAATTCACATATTTCCTTTCCCAAAGTGCTGAGGCTCATGTGCAGAGAGCTTGAAATGCAGAAGTGAGTGGTATTTATGAACTGTGCTTCACAAGTCTTTCCTTTTCCAGTAAACATACAGTAAAATTGCATCCTAAATCAATAAGTGCCAAATACCACACATCTGCAATGTCAAAAACGGGGGGAAAAAAGAAAAGGAAATGAAATGGGTCTCTTCAAAGACACTTTGCTCTCCCATGTGCTTCGTGCTGTAGGGATGCTCCTTCTCTAAACTTATTGCTGTGCAAAAGAAATTTTTTCCTAGTACCCAATTTCATTTTTCCTTATCCCTTTGTCCTTGAGCTATTTATGGGAGGAGGCTGAGGAGTGAGTTGCTGGGGACTCTTTCAGTATATGATTCATAAGTTTCATGCACCTCAATTGAATTTGCTTTTTTGTCTCCTAGTCTAGGTGGAATAACTCCTTTCTGGAATTTAAATTATCAGCCTGCTGAAGGCAGTAAACACCCCACCCCCGAACCCTAAGCCCTCTCAGCCAGGCAGCCTAGACTTTCCCCAATCAATTGCTTCATTTTGATGCCATTGGGCACCTGAATGGGGTACAGGCTTCTGCCGAGTCACCTCCTATACTCCTCAGCTCAGTCAGTACTGGCCCCAGGGATGTGCTTTGGATGTCCTCTTCTCCATGTAGCCTCCTCCCTCATGCAGTTTGTGTAGTGCTCCAAGATCAGAGGAGATAAATTTGGTAGAACTAGGCAAATGAACAGGTCAGTGGGGCATCTGTTTAATTATCAGGAAAGGTCTTCAGTCCATCCAAGTGTGGTTGACAGCCATCATAGCAGGCTGCCTCAGCCTCAGAGCACCCTTCTCATTCAAGATAAATCTTTCATTTTGGGGTCTTGGAAAAGAGCAGGACCCAGATGCCTGCAATAAAACTAAGGAGATGACAGATACTCCTTATTCCTTACTTCTTTTTTGTTTGGAAAATAAGACACTTTAATCAGCATTTGAAATTTCAGGGAATTGTTCAGGGATGAAGGGTTGGTTGGGGATAAGTCATGCTGACACTGGTCCTGCTGGGTCACCTGCTAGCACCCTTTTTGCATGGGAGCTTGTCTGTATTCCTGGGATGCCCAGCTTTGCCTTTTCTGTTTTCCAAGCCTAGATCTTCAGTCTTCCAGTTGCCTCCAAGAAGGGCTCCATCCTTCCTATAGCTTCCTTTTGGTACAACCTACAACCCTAAATGGCTCACAAAGGAAAAATTCAATCTCCTACTTCTCCCTTCACCACACAATCCACTAGAGCAGTGGTCGGCAAACTCATTAGTCAACAGAACCAAATATCAACAGTACAATGATTGAAATTTCTTTTGAGAGCCAAATTTTTTAAACTTAAACTATATAGGTAGGTACATTGTTATTAACTTGATTAAGGTACTCCTAAGCTGGCCTTTGCTAAAAACGTCCTCAATCTGATTGAGGTACGTTCGCTGAGGTCGACCCCTTCCAACTCTCCCATCCACACTCGTCTTGTATACTTGGTTCGCCCAGGCCAAAAACCGACTTCTGTGCATGGGCCACGAAGTTTCAATCACACTGTACGTGTGCGCCCGCACGTGGTATTTTGTGGAAGAGCCACACTCAAGGGGCCAAAGAGCCGCATGTGGCTCTCGAGCCACGGTTTGCCGACCACTGCACTAGAGCAAAACCAGGAGAAACTGACTTAGCACTCAATTTCAGTAACCATTTTTACCCGAGATGGACAACAGCTCATTTCTTACACAAGAGGAATGATACTACCCACCCTCCCTGATTTAAGTTAAGCCCAGGCTTGTGTACCTCATGGCGTTTTAGGGAGAAGTTCAGAGGAGGTGCCCAATCACCGATAGTTTTTACTGTATAGGCAATGCATGAATATATGCTTCTCATAAAGGGTTCAAACAGCGCAGGAATGTCTGAAGGAAAGTGTGCAGCCCCTTCCCTACATGTCCCGTCACCCTGCGACCTACCTCAAGTGACAGCATTGTCAACACTGGTTTGCATTTGCTTAGTTCATACACCTTTAAAACACCTGATTGGGATGTACTATAGGTTTTTCTTTGTGAATTGTTTTTTCACTTAATAATTTGTCTTGGAGATCTTTCCATAAAGGCTTCATATATTCTTTTAGAAAGTATATAATATTCTGTATCTGACTTTATTTAACTTTTTCCATTTAGGAGTTTCTAATTTTTCAGTAGTACAAAAATGCTCCCATAAACAACCTATGTATTTGCCTTTGTGTTCATATGTAAATATTTTTCTAGAATAGATTTTTCTAGAATTGAATTTTTTTCTAGAATGAACTTCCTGGATCAAAAATATACATTTACAGTTTGACAGGTGCCATTCCACAGCTTCCCAAAAAGGCCCACGAACTTCCAGTTCCTCTACTAGAACTAAATTTTAGCCTGGAGATCAATTCTCTAGCTCTTCATTGATTTTATAGGCACTAATTCCTTTTCCACTTAACATTGTCAGAGTGGTTTTGATGTCCTGCCTGATATGCATGATATTATGTCATGACTCCTTTGCTTATGACACTTCTGTGGCTACCAATACAGCACAAACTAAACCATTAGACTCCTTCCTGAGTCCCACTCCTCTGGTCAACAGCTCACCCTTCAAGCTCTCTGGAATTGGGCTCCTGGGCCCCAGTTACTCAAAGTGGTTCTGCTGGTTTCTTATGTTCATCTTGTACTCCAAACAAATGCACTTCTTACTGGTCTGCTTTCATCTGCAAAGTGGAGCTTACCAAGATGTACTCCTGTCTCAGGCCTTTGCTTCTTCCCTTGTCAGGTTCGGTTGCCCCTCCCAGCCCGTCCTTTCATCCTTTCCTTACCTGTGCTCTCCATGCTCAGGACAGTCCACTGCTCTTGAGGACAGCCCAGGTGCCATTCTCCCGCCTATGTTCCCTGTGTGGGCTGTGCTCCAGCACACATCGCCCACTCTCCCCCGACTCGGCGGTTGACCATCTCAGAGTGCACAGCTGGGCAGGTGCACGCTTCCCTCCGTCCCGATGACAACACTCTGGTGGAAAAGGTTCCTTGTCTCGGTTTCCTCTTATATGCCTAAGTGTTTAAAACAATAGAAAGAAAGAAGTGAAGAAAGGATATTTACCAAATAGTTCCTCTGAATAAAGTGTTTTCTTAAGCGTGACCCCATTTAATATTCACAACAAGCTTGGAAAGAGACATGAAATAACTTCCCCTGACAAATTCCCCAAATTCAAATTCAGATCTGTCTCAGTACAGGCCACAGTGCTCCCTAAACCGATGGCCTGACCAGCGGCCCTGCAGGCCTTTACATGCCTGGGGTGGCCGGGATGGCCAGCTCCTACTGTGAGTAATTAATGCCGAGGCAGACAATGTCTCAGGACTCTCAAAGTGTTTATTCTGTGTGCTTTTATTTTCTTTCAAATATTTAGAAAACTTTTTTTATTTTGAAATAATTTCAGACTTACAGGAAAGTTGTCAACATAGTATAGTTTCCATATACCCTTTACCAAGCTTCCTTTAATCATAAAATCTTACATCAATATACTATAACATGATTATTAACCATGATTCTTCATACCAAAGAAATTAACATTGGCACAGTACCATTTACTAAACTACAGTAATGCCCTTTCTGCTCCAGATTCCAGCCCTGGTGGATCTGGTGCACTTAGCCTCCTGTTTTTCCTTTACTTTTCACTCACTAATTTTAGCATCTATTAGTGGAGTAGGCTTTCAACAGATACAACTGTGGTTTTTTTTAATAGTGATTTCCTATTTCTTTTATCCCTTCCATATTTATTAATTGGAATTCTTCTGTAAGGAAGTGTCGTATCTTCTCTTCCATCTATTATTAACTCATTCGTTCATTCAATCATTTAATCTCACTATGGGCTCAGGGATTTTTATTTTATAATGTAATACTGTTGCTTTTTATTTTGTTACTCAAATAGTTCCAGCTTTAGCCACAGAGAGCTCATTCCAGTTAGTCAGTGTGCCTTTTAACATGCCCTTTTCTCTTCCTTCTTCCTCTCCTTTTTAAAATCACTCTTTACTTTCTGCCACTGTTTGGTGGTCCAAGTTCATGCTGTATTTTGCTGCTTCGGTCCTGGAATCAATGCTACTGAGAAGCACTAGTTACTTTATTGGAGCATGGTACCAGGACCTAAGGTAGCAAAGGTTGTGTACTCAGAGCCTCTCAGGAGACAGGCTGAGCAGGAACATGTCTGTATACCAATTTATGGATTCCTGTATTTCTATATTTCTTTCTATGTATCTATCTGTATTTATCTAGTTGTTTATATGTCAAAATTAACCATGATTCTTGATACCAAAGCCAAAGACATTATAACAGTGGTTCTCAACCTTCCTAATGCCGCAACCCTTTAATACAGTTCCTCATGTTGTGGTGACCCCCAATTTCATTGTTACAAATTGAACATAATTAAAGCCATAGTGAATAATCACAAAACAATATGTAATTATATATGTGTTTTCCGATGGTCTTAGGCGACCCCTGTGAAAGGGTCGTTCGACCCCCAAAGGGGTCGCGACCCACAGGTTGAGAACCGCTGCATTATAAGAAAAGAACAATGGATGATGGGGAATAAAGGTAGAGAGTTTCAGTTAGGGATCATGGAAAAATACTACAGATGGATGGTAGTGGTGGTTGTACCACAATGTGAATGTTCTTAATGTCACTGAACCATACGCTTAAAAAAGCTTAAAATGCTAATATTTAATGTTATGTATATTTCACCATACACACATGAAAACAACCATAAGTTCATAATGTTTTTGCTCACTCCTGTCAAGCATCACGGGAGGGATTTATGCTAGTCTTCCTGTTGCCTTATTTGTAATGTCTTCTTTCTTCTGCAGTAAGAAACTATGGTTTCATGATCTGCTATATTTATATATACATATAAAGTAGTTTCAGAATTGCTAACACAACACCCCTGGGAGAAACAAATTTACCAGAGTACAGTGGTTATGTACTTTTTTGTCTTTAGCCTTCTAACATTCAGTCAAGACACTGTTTCCCATAATTACTTAGCTCAGTTCCTTCCTTCCTCACCCTCTTCAATGTGGTTATGCCATTCATTTGTAATATACTTGGATTTCTTTGCCACAGTGCCCGCTTACCTGACAATGAGATAATGCATGAGAAGTGCCTAGTGCACTGCCTGGCATGGATCAGGGTCTTAAGAAATATGAGTTGAACCTGAATTTGTGGCAATGATCAGTGTTGCCCATCTTCTTTATTACTCTGGCCCTATGACATGTCAAAAGAGTTTTGATCAAGTTTCAAGTGCCATTTTTATCTGTGACTCAGAACTAAGGTAACTAGCCCACAAAATCAAGTCAGAAGTGCTGCCCTTATTAGCATTATGCTCTAGACAGCTGAGCTACTTCTCACAGGACAAGAAATCTCTAGGTTTAAATGATGAGTAGCTTTGAAAGCTAGGGACAGAAGATTTCAGGGGCAGAAACCCAATAAAATGGGAGCTTCTTCTCTCATCTTGTCTTTTGAAAGAGCCCCAATTTACCCACCCATTTCTCTTTGATATCAGTCAGTCATCTCTCAATCCTTCTGGTGGATTCTTATGCTGAGGTTCACCAATACCAAGTGATGCCTCCCCTTGGCCAACTGGAGATTCAGTTAGGACTTTTTTGTTTGTAGGCCACAGAAAACATCCATAACTGACTTAAGAAGAAAAAGAATGTGCTGGAGGATAGGAGGCAGCTCAGAATTGAACAGGAAGTCACTAGACACTATTTCAGAACAATGGGGATTGTAGAAGCTCTGGGAGACTTGGTAGCAGGAACTGATTGACTCTGTGTCCAGGCTAGGGCCACTAGGATTAATCAATTTCAGAAAACTCTCCACTCAAGACTCAGTTACACAATGGAATTCTATGGAGCTGAAAAAAAGGATCTCTTACCCTTTGAAACAGCATGGAGGGACTGTGCAATATTATGCTAAATGAAATAAGGCAGTCAGAGAAAGACAAGTATCACATAATTTCAGTTATATGTGGAATCTAATGAACAAAATAAACTGATGAACAAAATAGATCCAAAGACATTGAAGCATGGAAAAACTGATGAATCTCAAAGAAAAGTGGAGGGGGAAGAGATTAACCAAAAAATTTGTATGCATATATGTATAACCCATGGACACAGACAATAGTGAATGAAGGCCTGGGGAGGGGCCAGGAGTGGGATGGAGGATGTCAATGGGGGGAAAAGGCGACATCTGTAATACTTTCAACAATAAAGATAAAGTTTTTAAAAAGAGACTCTGTTTCTGGGAGTATTCCATTGGCGTAGTCTGGGTCACACAGCCACCCCTGGGTTGTGGGAAGGCAGAGTCCCTTGAACAGAAACCCACCAATGGAGAGAGGGTGTTAAATTGCAACCAGCAGATATTCACTATTCTCTGTGATGGATTCATCTTCCTTCCATCTTCTGTGAGCTCTATGTTAATTTATCAATAAAAAATAAAACAATAGACTCTCTTTTCCCAAATTCCCTACATGTCTTCACTTTAAATCCTAACTAGTTATTCCTTCACTGCCAGGGCAGGTGTGAGTTAGATGGTGACATGTGGCTGACCACTGTGGTCTGGCACTGGGGGTCGACCTCCAGGCAGTGTGCAGTGCAGGCCAGCGCAGGCCACTCTGATGTCCTATGCAGCTTCTTTGAGCAGCCATTTACTGTGGGTCTTGGGTGTTGGTTTAAAGCCTTGGGATTTTTCCAATTTTATATTCTATGAAGTCCTCAAATAAAATCAAATTGAAATTAGGTTAGGTATGAAAGTCAATTTAATACAATACCAACCTTAAGAGCCTGGAAGTTTGAAATATTGGAGTTCACATCCTGATGTGGCCACTCACCAGCTGTGTTCTTTGAGGCTATTTAGCTTTTCTAGGGCTCAGTTTTCTCATCTTTAAAATGTGGGGAGGGAAGATTTAAAATGGCTGCAGAGTAAGTGGATGCTGCATGGACACACTTCCAGGAACAAACTGGAATTACAACTGAAATATAGAAAAACTTCCTGAATAATCAACGGAAGACTCACAGGAGAGAACTCTGTTACCCGAGCACTGAAAGTGGAGACCGCATAGACTGGTAGGAGGGGCGGAAGTGCAAAAGGGCTGGCTGGGCACCCACAGACAGCAACTGAAGTTCCAGAGAGATATCTCAGCTGGGGGGGGGCACTGAGAATTCTGGGATCTAATCCCCACACTGGGCACCCCCAGCAGAGAGCACCAGACCTGAGAAGGATACCCCCATAAATATCTGGCTCTGAAAAGCAGCCAGGGAGAGACGGCTGAAAATTCAAGCACTCTCTTAAAAGGCCAACACACAAAATTTCCTGTGGAGCCACCCACCTTGTGCACTGGCAGAGTGGACTGGAGCTGTGTGAGCAGAAGCCAAGATTGGGGACTTGAGGATTAGAGCTCAGAAGGCAGACAACCCCAGTTTTTTGTGCTGAATAATTCCCTTATGCAGCAGAGGTCATCTTTCTCATGCAGACATTTGCTTTGCCTGGGGGAAGACAGTTGACCCACCCTATTGGAAAACACCTTTCCCTGAGGCCACTTAAGGAACTAAAAATAACAATTAACCTCCAGGCAGAAGCAACCACCCCACCCTGTTGAAAAAAACTCTCCACACCCGAGGATGATTGCCTGGGGGCAATTCAAATCAGAATCCTATTAGCCTGTAGACAGAGGCGGCCTCTGGAGGCTTTGAGTCTTTGCCTGAACTAATTAGTCAGAAACAGTGTTTGACACTGTCCTGTACTAGAGATTGAGAAGTGCAGAGAATCTACCTAATACATAGTCACAAATCCAAACAGACAGCCAAAATGAAGGGACAAAGAAACAGCCCCTAAATCTCTTCTTCCGCAGAAGAAGAGATAAATGAAGCAGAGATAAGAAATTTATCTGAAACAGAGTTCAGAGTAATAATGGTAAAGATGCTCAATAGCATGAAAAAAGATACAGTAATTATGAAAAAAGATTAGGCAGAAATAAAGAATGACATAACACAAATAATGCATTGGAAGAAATACACAGCAGATTAGGGGAAGCTGAGGATTGAATTAGAGAATTATAAAACAGGGTTGAAAAAAATCACGCTATCAGAGAAACAAAAAGAAAAAAACAATTAAAAAACAGGAGGAGCCCTAACTAGTTTGGCTCAGTGGATAGAGCATTGGCCTGCAGACTGAAGGGTCCCAGGTTCAATTCCAGTCAAGGGCATGTACCTTGGTTGCAGGCACATCCCCAGTAGGGGGTGTGCTGGAAGCAGCTGATTGATGTTTCTCTCTCATCGATGTTTCTAACTCTCTATCCCTCTCCCTTCTTCTCTGTAAAAATCAATAAAATATATTAAAACAAAAACAAAACAGGAGGATAGCTTAAGGGAGCTGTGGGACAACATGAAACATAACAATATTAGAATAGCAGGTGTGTGAGAAAAGTCAGAAAGAGAGAAATGAATAGAGGACGTGTTTGAAGAAATAATGGCAGAAAATTTCCCTAATCTAGTAAAGGAAAAAGACAAGTTCAGGAGGCACAGAGAACTCTAAGCAAGAAGAACCCAAACAGGCCCATGACCAGACACATCATAATTAAAATACCAAAAATTAAAGACAAAGAGAGAATCTTAAAGGCAGCAAGAGAAAAGCAAACTGCTACCTAGAAAGGAGCTCCCATAAGGCTGACACCTGATTTCTCATCAGAAACTTTACAGGCCAAAAGGGAATGGCATGAAGTACTAAAAGTAATGGAAAGCAAGGATCTGAGACCAAGATTACTATATCCAGCAAGGCCATCATTCAAAATAGATGGTCAAAGAAAGAGCTTCCCAGACCAAAAAAAAAAAAAAAAAATAAAAGCCTATCATCAACAAACAATTAAAAAAAATGCAGCCCTAGCCAGTTTGGCTCAGTGGATAGAGTGTCAACCTGTAGACTGAAGGGTCCCAGGTTCGATTCCGGTCAAGGGCACATGCCTAGGTTGTGGGCTCGATCCCCAGTAGGGGGCATGCAGGAGGCAGCCGATCAGTGATTTTCTCTCATCATTGGTGTTTCTATTTCTCTCTCCCTTTCCTTTCCTCTCTGAAATCAATAAAAATGCAAAAGGGACTGTTGTAATTAGAAGAAGAAATAGAGAGAGAAACCTAGGCACACAGAATTAAAATGACAATAAATAACTACCTATTAAAAATAACCCTAAATGTAAATGGAATAAATGCTCTAATCAAAAGGTATAGGGTAGCTGAATGCATGCAAAAACATGACCCAGCTATATGCTGTCTACCAGAGACCAACTTCAGAACAAAAGACACACACAGGATGAGAGTAAAGGGATGAAAAAATATTTTCCATGTAAATGGAAAAGAAAAAAAAAGCTGGAGTAGCAATACTCATATCTGACAAAATAGACTTTAAAATGAAGGCCATCACAAGAGACAACAAAAGTCACTACATAATACTAGAGGAATTGATCCAACAAGAGGATATAACCTTGGTAAACATGTGCTCCCAATATGGGAGCACCTAAATATATATAAAAAAATTCTAGGGGACTGTAACAGAGATCAACAACAATACAGTCATAGTAGGGGACTTTCACACCCCACTGACTTCAGTGGATAGATCTTCCAGACAAAAACTTAACAAGAAATCAGTCTAAAGGACACACTGGATCAGATGGTTTTAATTGACATTTATAGAACATTTCACCCCAATGCAGCAGAATATGCGTTATTCTCAAGTGCACATGGATCATTCACAAGGACAGACCACATGTTAGGACACAAAACAAGTCTCTACTTCTTCAAGAAGATTGAAATCATAGCAAGCATCTTCTCAGATCACAGTGGAATGAAATTAGAAATCAACTCCTGTAAAAACACCCCAAAGCATTCAAACACATGGAGGCTAAATAGCATGCTATTAAACAATGAATGGGTTACCAACAAGATCAAGAAAGAAATAAAAAACTTACTGGAAACAGATGAAAATGAACACACAACAACCCCAAATCTGGGACACAGCAAAAGCAGTCCTGAAAGGGAAGTACATAGCACTACAGGCATACCTCAAAAAACAAACAAACAAACAAAACAAAACAAAAACACATGAAAAATCAGCAAAAAACTATTTACCTCTACAACGTAAAGAACTAGAAAGAACAAGAAAAGCCCAGAGTAAGTAGCAAGAAGGGAATAATAAAGATTAGAGTAGAAATAAATAACATAGAGACAAAAAACAACAACAACACACTCACCAAAAATCAATGAAATCGATGAAACCAAGAGGTGGTTCTTTGAAAGGATAAACAAAATTGATAAACGGTTAGCCAGACTCATCCAGAAACAAAGAGAGAGGACCCAAATAAATAAAATCAGAAACAAAAGTGGAGAAGTAACCACTGACATCACAGAAATACAAAGGATTGTAAGAAAATACTATGAACAACTATATGCCAACAAGCTGGACAATATGGATGAAATGGACAAATTCCTAGAAAAATACAATCTCCCAAAAACGGAATCAGGAAGAATCAGAAAACCTGAATAGACCAATAATAACTGATAAAATAGAAGCAATCATAAAAAAAAACTCCCAGCAAACAAAAGCTCAGGTCCAGAAGACTTCACAGGGGAGTTTTACCAAACATTCAAAGAAGAACTAACAGCTATACTCCTCAAACTATTCCAAAAAATTCAAGGGGAAGGAACACTTCCAAGCTCTTTTTATCCTAATTCCAAAACCAGAAAAAGACACTGCAAAGAAAGAGAATTACAGGCCAATATCCCTGATGAACATAGATGCTAAAATACTCAACAAAATATTAGCAAATCGCATCCAGCAATATATTAAAAAGATCATACACCATGACCAAGTGGGATTTATTCCAGGTTATGCAAAGCTTGTACTATATTCACAAATAAATAAATGTGATACATCACATAAACAAATTGAAAGACAAAAGTCACATGATCATATCAATAGATGAAGAAAAAGCATTCAACAAAATACAACACTCATCTTTTATAAAAACTCTCAGCAAAGTGGGACTAGAGGGAGCATATCTCAATATGATAAAGGCCATATATGACAAACCTATTGCCAACATCATACTCAGTGGGCAAAACTAAAACCATTTCCCCTAAGAACAGGAATAAGATTGGGATATCTGCTCTCACCACTCTTATTCAACATTGTACTGGAAGTCCTAGCTACAGTGATCAGACAAGAAGAAGAAATATAAAAGGCATCCAAATTGGAAAGGAGGAAGTAAAACTCTGTTTATTCACAGATTACATGATATTGTACATAGAAAACACTAAAGACTCCACCAAGAAACTACTAGATTTAATAAATGAATTTATCAATGTAGCAGGATACAAAATCAACACCCCCCAAACCGATGGCTTTTATATACACCAATAATGAATTCTTAGAAAGAGAAACTAAACAAACAATCCCATTTACCATTGCAACAAAAAAATTAATATACTTAGGAAAATACTTAACCAAGGATGTAACAGACCTGTACTAAGAAAACTATAGCACATTTAAAAAAAAGATAGAGGAAGACAAACAACTGGAAGAATATACGTGCCCATGGGTTGGTAGAATTAACTTTATTAAAATGTCCATACTACCCAAGGCAATCTACAGATTCAATGCAATCACAATTAAAATACCCACAGTATATTTCACAGATCTAGAACAAATACTTCCAAAAATTTATATGGAATTAAAAAAGACCTTTAATTGCACAGCAATCTTGAGAAAGAAGAACAAAGTTGGGGGGATCACAATACCAGATATCAAGCTATATTACAAAGCCACTGTTCTCAAAACTTCCTGGTACTGGCACAAGATCAGACCTATAGACCAATGGAACAGAACAGAGAACCCAGAATTCGACCCAAGCCATTATGCTCAATTAATATTTAACAAAGGATGCACCAGCTACTTCTTATTTGCATCTCTTGGTGCCCTTTAGGTTTCTGGTGTGATCTTCTGTGGTTTGCAGCTCAACTCAGTAATCTTAGATCTTCTAATGGGATTGGCCTTTTCAATTCTTCAAATGACTTCTTTGGTCTCCTCAGAGCCTCTCTGACAGTGCCCCATGTTTCAGTCTTTAGCTCTTGTAACTTCTCTGTGTCTAGAAGCACATATACATTCCATATTTATGACAAAGCTACAGTTTTCTAGGGATTAAGTATTTTTTTAAATATTTTTTCCCTTTATGGAATAAGATATTACAGATGTGTCCTTATCCCCCCAATGTCCCCTCATCCCCCCAATCCTGCCCTCACCCTCACCCCCTGTTGTCAACATCCATCACTTATGCTTATATGCATGCATACAAGTCCTTTGGTTGATTTTTACCCCTCACTCCCATCCTCCCCTGCCTTCCCTCTGAGTTCTGAGCATCTGATAGATGCTTCTCTGTCTCTACATCTGTTTTTGTTCATTGGTTTATGTTGTTCATTATAAATATATTTTTTTATTGATTTTTTACAGAGCTGAAGGGAGAGAGATAGAGAGTCAGAAACATCGATGAGAGAGAAACATTGATCAGCTGCCTCCTGCACATCTCCTACTGGGGATGTGCCCGCAACCCAGGTACATGCCCTTGACCGGAATCGAACCTGGGACCCTTCAGTCCGCAGGCTGATGCTCTATCCACTGAGCCAAACCGGTTTCGGC
>NW_005355904.1:297306-297734 GCF_000412655.1 Myotis brandtii | reverse complement strand
TCCCAGCACCATTTATTGAAGAGACCGTCTTGACTCCATTGCATGTTCTTGCTTCCTTTGTCAAATATTAATTGAGCATAGTGGTTTGGGTCAATTTCTGGGTTCTCTATTCTATTCCATTGGTCTATATGTTCTTGTTCCAGTACCAGGCAGTTTTGAGAACAGTAGCTTTGTAATACAGCTTGATATCTGGTATTGAGATCCCTCCTACTTTGTTCTTCTTTCTCAGGATCACAGCAGCTATTCAGGTTTTTTAAAAAATTTTTATTCCAGATGAATTTTTAGAGATTTCTTTCTAGATCTGTGAAATATGCTGTTGGTATTTTAATGGGGAGTGCATTGAATCTATAGATTGCTTTGGGTAGTATGGACATTTTGATGATGTTGATTCTACCAATCCATGAACACGGTATTTTCTTCCATCTGTT
>NW_005355904.1:294978-295408 GCF_000412655.1 Myotis brandtii | reverse complement strand
GTGTCTTGGTGTTTGTCTTTTGGGGTTCATCTTGTTTGGCACTCTATGTGCTTCTTGGACTTGTGTAGTTTTTTTCTTGCCAGTATCAGGGAAGTTTTCTGTCATTATTTCTTCAAACAGGTTTTCTATTCCTTGCTTCTCCTCCTTTCCTTCTGATACCCTTATTAAGCAAATGTTGTTTCCTTTTGCATTGTCCCAAAGCTCCCTTAGGCTCTCCTATTGCTTTTTAAGTTTTTTTTCCCAGTTGCTTTTGTTTTTGTGTTTTTTTTTCTACCTTGTCTTCTAATTCGCTGATGCGGTCCTCAGCCTCTTCTAGTTTGCTGTTTAAGCCTTCCAAGTGTTCTTTTTTTAATATATATATTTTATTGATTTTTTACAGAGAGGAAGGGAGAGAGATAGAGAGTTAGAAACATCGATGAGAGAAACATCA
>NW_005355904.1:290234-293601 GCF_000412655.1 Myotis brandtii | reverse complement strand
CCCAAAGTGCCCTGTGGATAGATGGGCTGAGGGGGAGTGAGGAACTGTGGCAGTGCAGTTCGCCAGCGCTGAGCTCTGAGGCACTCTGAGGGGCCCTGGTGCTGAGGGGCCCTGGCGCTGAAATTGTGCAGCTGGGTGTGTGTGGGCAGTTATTCAGGCAGAAGGAATTCAGAATTTCTACTGGGGGGCAGTACGCCTGTGTCTGTACAAAATCAAACCCAGTGAGGCTCACAGTGACTCCTAAGAGAAGTCTATGGAGTGGTGTGCCTCAGAGACCTGTGCGCTGAAGACGCGAATGTGATGTCGGAGGTCTGCTGCTGGGGAGAGGGAGGCTGCACTTACTGCTGCGGGCGGGCGCGGTGCTCTTTTGGCGCTGGAGATCCCAGGGTCTGCGGGTGGGGCTGCAGGATTTTGGCTGGAGTAGCTGCCCGGTCGCGGGGCCGGCAGTATCCCAGGCCTGTCTGGGTGGTGGTGCTGATGAGTTCCTAGAAGAGGCCGCTCTCCCCTTTAAGATGGTTGGGCTCCGTGCCCGAGTCCTGCAGCCCGGGGAGTGCCGGCAGCGGTGGTAGTCTCTCTCTGTCCCAGAGAGTCTGGTCTGCCAGCCTCTGCTGCTCCTGCTGGATTTAACTGTCCCTCATTCACTCACACACACACCACACACATCCACTCACTCTCCTTTCATCCCCTCACTCACTCACTTCCTATCCCTCACCTCCATCCTGCCAGCCGCCATCTTTTTTTTTCCGGGATTAAGTATTTTTGAAGGGGCTTTAACTATTACCTTCAAAGTATCTCTTTATTTAATTGTTCATTGTTCAGTTCCTTAATTTCAAGTTCTACATAGGAGGATTCTACCACTAAAATTCTTGTTCATTTCTGGGGGGACATGAGGCAAGATTTAAACACCTAACATAAAAGTTAAAGTGCCTTGAACAGGGTATTAGCAGCACTGGCTCCACTGTCCAACTTAACATTTTTTCCACTCAGAGAAAGTATGTATTGAGTACTTACTGTATACCCAGAATTGTGCTTGGTGATATAGAAGGCATAATCAAATTTAAAACCTAGCTTCTGCTAACTTCCAAGCAATATTGTTGGACAGAGAACAGGTTTTGGGAATTGACATAGGTAATAGTTAGAAAGCAATGCACATCAGTATAACAACCACCATCACTGCAACTAAATTGATATTTTAAGTGCAATTGAGTTTATAAAATTGAGAGAGCAGAAGATTAGAATTGTTGGGGAGTCTTTCTGAGGGACATGGGCTTTTATTGGGTCTTTGAAGGAAGAAGGCTCTTTCTGGTGATGTCTAAAAGCATTGCTATGTAGACAGGCAGACCTGGTTGTGAACATGCCTCGTTTCGGAGGCTGTGACATTGCGTGAGTCACTCGTCTTTCTGAGCTTCATTTTCCTTATCTGTAAAACAGAGAAAATATATCATAGGTGGTGAAGATTAAATATAATAACATGGTAATGATTGAGGTGTCAAGTATTTCAATGAGAAGCTTTTCAAAAAATGGTGCTGTAACAACTGGACATCCATATGTGGGGGGTGGGGTGAGGATCCTCAGCCCCTACATCATTCCACAATAGCTTATCTCAGATGGGTTATAGATATGATATATAAAACTAGAGTCATAAATCTTCTTTAAAAAGCATAGCAGAGTGTCTCAGTCATCTTAGGGCAGGCAAAGACTTCTTTATTAAAATATAAAATTGATAAATTAGACTACCTCAAAATTTAAAAATTCTGCTCATTAAAATATACTGTTAAGAACATAAACAGACAAGACACATAGTGGGAAAAATATTTGTAATACATATATCTGACAAAAAGGACTTGTATCCAGAAAATACTATTAATTCTTACAACTCAACAATAAGAAGACAAACAACTTAATAAAAACATGGTCAAAATATTTTTTTTGTCTTTAACAAACAATTAAAAAAATCTTTATTGTTGAGAGTATTACAGAAATCTAATATTTATTTGTAACCTGGCCCATGCATTTCTTTTCTTTTTAATCTTTATTGTTGAGATAGTTACAGATGTCCCTCTTTTTCCCCCCATTGCCTCCCTCCACATGGTTCCCACCCCACCCCAGGCCTTCAACATCCTACTGTCTGTGTTCATAGGTAAGATCTTTGGTTAATCTCTTCTTGCCCTCCTGCCCCCGTCCCTCTGAGATTCGTCAGTCTGTTCCATGCTTCCATGCCTCTGATTCTGTTTTATTCACCAGTTTATTCTGTTCATTAAATTTCTTATTCATTTATTTTGGTTTTTAGATTCAATTGTTGATAGATATGTATTTATTGCCTTTTTATTGATCATATTTTTTATCTTTTTCTTCTTCTTCCTCTTCTTAAAGAATAACCTTCAACATTTCATGTAATACTTGTTAGGTGGCAATGAACTCCTTTAGCATTTTTTTTTGTCTGTGAAGCTTTTTATCTGATCTTATTTCTAAATGATAGCTTTGCTGGGTAGAGTAATATTGGTTGTAGGTCCTTACTATTCATTACTTTGAATTTTCTTGCCATTCCCTTCTGGCCTGCAAAGTTTCTGTTGAGAAATCAGCTGACAGTTGTATGGGCACTCACTTGTAGGTAACTAACTGCTTTTCTCTTGTTGCTTTTAAGATTCTCTCTTTGGCAGGGTCGGGCCTGGTTAGTACTTGGATGGGAGACCGCCTGGGAATACCGGGTGCTGTAGGCAAAAAAAAAAAGAAAAAAAAAAGATTCTCTCTTTCTCTATGGCCCTTGGAATTTTAATTATGATGTATCTTGGTGTGGGCCTCTTTGGGTTTCCCTTGTTTGGGCTCTCTGTGCTTCTTGGACTTGTAAGTCTATTTCTTTCACCAGCCAGGGAAAGTTTTCTGTCATTATTTCTTCAAATAGGTTTTCAATATCTTGCTCTCTTTCTTCTTCTTCTGGCACCCCTCTAATGCGAATGTTGGTACATTTGAAGTTGTCCTGAGGCTCCTTAATATTTTTATATTTTTGGACTCTTTTTTCTTTTTGCTTTTCTGATTGGGTGTCTTTTGCTTCCTCATATTCCAAATCATTGATTTGATGTTCAGACTCCTCTACTCTGCTGTTAAATCCCTGTAAATTATTCTTTATTTCAGTTAATGTACGCTTAATTTCTGACTGGTCCTTCTTCATGTATTTGATATTCTCGTTAAGATCCTGGAAAGTCTCATCAAGATCCTTGAGACCATGGTTTTGAACTCTCTATCTAGTCTTTTGTTTTCTTCCATTTCTTTCATTTTTAAAAAAATATATTTTATTGATTTTTTACAGAGAGGAAGGGAGAGAGATAGAGAGCCAGAAACATCGATGAGAGAGAAACATCAATCAGCT
>NW_005355904.1:273671-284777 GCF_000412655.1 Myotis brandtii | reverse complement strand
TAAAAATGTGCAGTAATGAAGGTGCTTCAGATCTTCTACTCTTGTTTTTGGCACGCCAGGTATTCAGGAGAATGTTGAATTTCACTCCGATACACTTTTCCTCCGTGTTGTAAGCCACAGTCCTGATTTTAAGGCAGACTGTATTGGTTACCCAGACTGCCTTTATCTGTGTTTACAGAAGAGTCTGTTTGTGGCTCTGCCTCTGGGTGGCAGTGTGTCTGGATTGACCTCTGAGGCTATAAGTCCTCTCTGACCAGGAGTTCTCTATTGTACCTGAACCAGCTCTGCTCAGAGCTGGTTCCCCTGGTTCCCCAGTCGTCACTTCCCACTCCGTTTCCCAGGCTCCCCAAAAACAACCCTCCCCTACAGGCTCTGCGAGTGACCCCAACTGGGTAATCCCATGCACTGGGTTCAACAATCAAATGCACAGATTTAAGAGGAAGTGTGTAAACAAGAGCCTGGGAAGCTGTGAGAACTCGCAGGGCTCCACCTTCCAGATCTGCGCGGAGTCTCTGCGCGCGCTCTGGCCCCTGGCACCAAGTAGCCGGCAGGCTGGCAAAATCTGAGGCTGCCCCTTTGTATCCAGTCCAACTATGGGCTTATTTGTTGTGTTCCCTTCTGCCAGCAGCCCTGCGGGAGCCCTTCCCCACTTGCGGGTCACGCTGGCCCCATCGGCCTGCGGACTTTGTGGGGCGCAGATTTCCCCCCGCGCGCAAGTTCCTCTCTCCAACCTGAATTGCAAACTGCACCTTTGGGGGAAGTCTAACCTTTCTGTGTGGAGAAGCAGGGCTCGTCTGAGTTCATGTAGTGGCGCTGCTTGAGAGCCGTTGCCTCCGGGTTAGTAGCCGATCTCTGGATGCCAGTAACAGCCACTCAAGATGGCGCGGTCTCGCGGCTGAGCCGGCGCCCCGGGGGAGGTTTCAGCCTCAATCTCTAACCGTCCCCTTTTTCTAGGAGTTCTCTGTCTTTCCTGGCTGCAGACTGTCTCTCAGCGGAATCTCCTCTGCTTATTCGGGCTGTATGTTACCCGTTTCAGCTGCTCGCCCTTATCTGCTCCGGGACAAAGTACCGACACATCCGTCTAAACCTCTGCCATTTTTCCCTTATTCTGTGACATCTTTCTTTGTCTCTGCATTTTGGTACTTCCCTATGTTTGTTTCTATATATTAGGTAGAGCTGCTATGTCCCTGGAATTGGTAGAGTGTCCTTGTGTAATAGGTGTCCGGTAGGGCCCAGTCACCTGATCTGGGCACTCTAGGTGTGCCCCTGTGTAGGCTGTGTGCACAGTCTTGTAGTTGAGCTTTGATTTCTGTTGGTTTCTCTGGGAGAAGTTGACCTCCAGGCCAATTGGCTGTGAGGACCAGCTGTGACTACAGTGGGAGAGCTGCTGTGCGGCCCAGCTGTGAAGTGAAGCAGGCTGGTGCTAGTGCCAGGTCTTGGGCCTTTTATTAATTTGTTTGGGGCATGCTGCCACCAGCTGCCCCTTGTTTGAGAGATTTTAGCAAAGTGTGATCCAGGAGAGACCATTCATATGGAAAAGCTGCTACAAACAGCTTGGGTGGGGCTGCAAGTGGGATGGGATGGGGTCTCAGGGAATCCCCAGGGTGGAGCAAACAGTGTACTCCAGGCTGATTGTTTTCTTAGTTCCCCTTGCTGATAGTTCATTATTGGTGTATAAAAATGCAACTGCTTTCTAGATATTTATTTTGTATCCTGATACTTTAGTGAATTCATTAAAAAATTTTGGTGGAATCTTTAGGGTTTTCTATTTACAATATTATGTCATCTATAAATAATGACAGTTTTACTTCTTATTTTCCAATTTGGATGCCTTTATTTCTTCTTCTTGTCTGATTGCTATGGCTAAAACAACTTTATGAGAAGCCCAGAGACCAACCTTTCTTTGGCCTCCCCAAGGACTACAGGATACAGTGGCCGGGCCTGATGTCTGCAGCACCTAAGTGCGTGGAGCCCAGGGGCATGCTTAGCACCTGGGGTGCACTCCTGAGGCTGAGGATGTGGGCTCAAGGTCCTGAGCCCTAGGCTGGAAACAACCTGCAACCTCCAGCCCTCAGGTGGCTCCACTCTGCTGCCTGCAGCTACACCCAGCATCACCCTAGCCTCTGACTTTATTTCTGTGTAACTGAAAAGCCTTCGAGCAAGCTGGATTCAGGGTCCAATGGTGGCATCAGAACAAAGGCCCGAGTGAGCCCTGGCCTGACTGGTTACTGTGACTGGAGTCTGTCTGACCCCCGTGCAGGTGCTAGACAAGTGCAACCTAGGGCCCTGGCAGACTCCTAGAGCCTACACACTTGATCTGCTTCCTGATCCATGAATGCACCACAGACCCCGTTCCACAAGCACAGCTTTTATAGTTGGCCCTCACAATTTTGTTTGTTTGTTAACATGAATGATTTTCCTACATTAAAATGTGCAAAGTTTCAAAAAAAAAAAGATCTGCAGGGAAGGGAGGAGGGGAGTGTTCATCAGCCAGTTTTTTAACATGTGAAGTTTATGAGGGAACCCCTCTGAGAACTGCCTTGTGGTCTGCAGAGGAAGGGGACCCAAATGGCACTCAGGGGAGAGGAGACCTCATTATACTCATTATGAGAGGGTAAACCTTAGAACTATTAAAATGGGGGAAGGGCAGTGCTGATGACATACTCTCATCCCTGTGTTTGTCCAATAAAATATTCATGAGCTGTCATTTTGCTAAAACTTTATCTCTCTGTCTCTAACTGCGGATGTATAATGTCATCTTATCTAAGTAGGGACTGGTTTCTGCATTAAGGATCATTAAGGGAGAGATAAATCAAGTAGGAAGCTCAAAGAAGATTTTATGGAGGAGGTGGCATCTGAACCCAGCCCAATAGATAGACTTTTTAAGGTAGTGATGGGGAAGAAAGCATGATGGGAATATGTGGGAAAGTGAGAAGTTCATTCAAGAGGGTCTGTGAAAACCAAAAGAGCTTTAAGAGTGACACGTGGGGTAGGATGGGAGAATTCAGAAGAGTCTAGACCAGAAGACTAATCTTGGAGCAGTTCCTATGTGTCAGTCTAAACTGTTCAGACTTACTCACAGATTCCATCAGATAATCCCCCAAAGTCACTGACTAATATTACCTTAGGTGCTGTCTCCTGGAAATACTTATGTTTCAAAAAAAAAAAAAAAACCACAAAAAAAACACCACAAAAAACTTCCTGAAGGCAATAAAAAAAGTGTTTGCTAATCCAAAGAAATAGGTTTCAAATGAGAAAATATCTACAAGGGACGCATCTTGGGACAGGGCCTTCAACTACTCTTCAGACCAGTTCTTCAGCACCAGGATAGTATTTTTTGAGGATTAGAAAAAGATGTAGTCCAAAAGCTCCTTACCTTTTTCCCCTGAGACACCCAGGACCGATGACAATCACTAATAGAACATACTCCTATGGGTGTACTCAGGCTTGCTTGAATGATCTGAATCAAACAGGGTTTGAACAGGAGACACCTTTGTTTTCTTACAGCCACTGCCTTTAGACCTGCCCTATCATATCTCCCTCTCTACTTCTTGACCACACTTGACAGATCCCAAACTTTCTAGTCACTACCAATTCTAAAAACAAACCTCATTGTAGTAATCAAGACTCATTCTCAGGCCTGGTCCAGTCTCAGTCAAAATATCAATACCATATAATTCCATGCTCAGCCTCTGTCAATAACCTGATCCCCTCGCCTCCAGCTTAGCCCTGACATGCCTGGGAGTGGTCAGTGGTCTGTACTCCCGCTGCCCTTTCACACCTCCTCCACTTCCACCCAACTCTCTTCCAGGGTTGGTTCAAGGAAAAGGGGGATGGTGCAAAGTGGACCTATGTGCTACCTGATTGGTACTTTTATGATCAGTGTTAGTGCCCTGAGGAAGCCCCACCCCAGGCTTGGAGGGAGGAGCCAAAGCCTTCTCCCCCAGGCATGTGATCCATTTCCTTAATGCTCCCCCTTGAATTTCTAGTCTTCTCTTTATACAGGCTTGTTTGGCCATGCCACCTCTTGGTAGGTGCTGTAAGGTCATGTCTAGCAGCAACTTCCTAGGAAATTATCATCCAATCATTGTTGACTTTGGAGCTCGAGCTGAATTTTATAAGACTGCAGGAGTACCATCCAACATCTGATGTATATGTAAGTTATTTATGAGTATGTGACAAGTTAAGTTATATGTTAAGTAACTTATTATTAATGGTGACTCAGGTGTGTGGAGAATGTCAATGTTGTTAATGCAAATATTGCTTCTACGATCTGTCTCCTACAATTAATGGTGGCACAACTTACTTAACTTGTTTCATTTGCTTCAAAGCTCATATCTTTCATTGCATCCTTGCTTCTTGTCTTAACATACCCACTTACTAATTGTAACAAAACCTTTCTCTCTCATTCCTGACATCATATCAAATGCAAATCAATGAGAGTGAAATCATTATATGGAAACTCCTGAATATACTCATTCATTTTTTAAAATATTAACAAATTTGGATATTTGAAGCATGACCAGTAACAAGTTTGTTTTGACACAGCTAATGTCTGATGTTTTGCAACATAAATGAAACCCATCTTTTCCTAGGGCAACTATAATCTTATTTCAAGATGAACAACTCAACAGGGAGAGGTCTACTTTGTAAGTTAGTGTTAAGCATTACTTTGTATTACTAAATCACATATCATGTGGGCAGGTAAGAAATGCAACTTGCACTCCTGATTGAGGCAGGAAGGAAAGTAATGGAGGTGAAGAGAGTGAACAAGAGCCATGGCAGCAAGCATGTGGCAAGGAGGAGGTGCTGATGGCTTTACACATACAGTCTCCACAGCATAATCTGTAGCATTTCTCAGCCACTAGGCTATGAATAACTGTGGTCCCTGTGGCCTAATATATGGTAAACCAGCATTAGAGGAACTGCTGAAAGCCTGACCCGAATGCACCAGTGCTTGAACACCAATACCTAGCCCTAGCCCTTGGTCTCTTGCAGATAAGGGCCTCAGTCTCCACAGCAGTTTATTCAATCAGTGCAGTATGCATTGTTAACCTCTGCTTCTATGAGCAGGGATAGGTTGATAAAGGCAGCCAGTTCTTAGCAATTTCCTAGTCTCTTCTCAGTTAGCAAAAATATTTAGAATCATAAGCCAATCAATAATTAACAAATATCACCCTAAACGGTTTGGCTCAGTGGATAGAGCATCGGCCTGCAGACTGAAAGGTCCCAGGTTCGATTCTGGTCAAGGGCATGTACCTTGGTTGCAGGCACATCCCCAGTAGGGAGTGTGCAGGAGGCAGCTGATCGATGTTTCTCTCTCATCGATGTTTCTAACTCTCTATCCCTCTCCCTTCCCCTCTGTAAAAAAATCAATAAAATATATTTAAAAAAATAATTAACAAATATCTAAGAAGCACCCACTGGTGCAAGGCCCTGCAAGACCCCTGTTCTATGGAAAATACAAACCAGTCTGCCTCCAAGGCTAGAAAGACTGGACTCATCCAAAAACACTACAGCTCACAACATGTTCTCTCTAGGAATATGTGATGTGGGTCAGGGTGGGAGGAGAGAGAAGAAAAAGATCATCAACAGGTGGTAGAAAGACATTTCTAGGCCGTGATCCTCAGCTGACAGAAAGTAGGGACTGTGAAGAGCTAGGATTTTTAAGAGAAGAGGGGTATAGTGATATAATTAGTTCTCAAATTAGGAACTATGACTCTTGACCAAGTCTCAGTCATCTATTCCACAGATTGGGCTGAATGATTTCAAAGTCCTTGCTACTCAAAACACAGTTCATAGACCATCACCATCATCAGCATCACCTGGGAATTTCTTAGAAATGCAGACTCTCAGGCTCCATCCCATAAATAATGAATCAAAATCTGCATTTTAACAAGATCCCCAGGTGATTCCTAAGCATGTTAAAGTTTAAGAAGTACTGGTCCAGCTTCCAAGCATTGGTTATACATATATCTACAAATGGAGACAGGAAATCTGCTTAAGCAGACCATTCTGAGCTGCTGAGAATGACCCAGCCCAAAGCTTGTCCTCTGCACGTCAAAAGAATTCTCTAGCGGCTGGTGCCTCTCACCTGGCACTCCTTTTGTCAGTGGGAGCCACTGACTGCCACAGCTGCTTCAGAATTCAAACCACTGAGACAGGAGCAGAGAAACTGAATGAGAACTCGAAATGCATTTTCCCCATAGGACAGTGTTAATTATGTGTTATTATGTGTTGGTATCATTTTCACTGCCAAATTACTTGATAGAAATGATTCTACTTCCAAAAGAAGACCTGCAACAATGTGCATCAAAAGCGACATGTTCAATAAGGCTTCTCAAATGCAAAAGAAAAATTACATGGTATATCAGGTAGAAAAAAGAAGAAGCTAAAGAAAATGCTGCAACCACCTGCAGTGGTCGGCAAACTGTGGCTCTCGAGCCACATGCGGCTCTTTGGCCCCTTGAGTGTGGCTCTTCCACAAAATACCGACTTCTGTGCATGGGCCACAAAGTTTCAATTGCACTGTACGTGCGTGCCCGCACGTGGTATTTTGTGGTATTTTGTGGAAGAGCCACACTTAAGGGGCCAAAGAGCCGCATGTGGCTTGCGAGCTGCAGTTTGCCGACCATGGACCTAGGGTATCATGGTTATTTAGACTACAGTGGAGCTGTAGGGTTGCTGCAGCCAAACAGAAAGAGAGACTTGATGAGCCACGGAATTCTCATTATCAGAATCATCCACTCAACGGAGATAGGGTCTAGATATCAGTGTTAGGAGGAGGAAGTTAAGTATTTAGAGAAGGAAAAATTAAAGAAACAAGTCTGGCCTTGAGATCTTCCGAAATGAAAAAAACTTCAGATGGGTTTCAAGAATAAATGTTTTGCATTTTACATGCATCCTTCAAACTCTGTCTAAAACTCTCCAGGACAGGAAATATGTGTCCTAGTTCCCTTGTTCTCCTACCAGGGTGCTGAATACAACCTGCAAGTTCAATACCAGGAAAAACATTTTTTCTTCTTTTCCTCTCCCTTATAAACTTCGAGTTTAAGACACTCAGGTTTTCAAAGTACCATGATGCAACTACAGTTGATCTGATAACCCAGATGTCTACTAAGTGACTAACAGGAGTGACTAACAGGTGGGGAGTGTATACAACATGGATATACTGAACAAAGAATGATTCACTCCCAGGACAGGATGGAATGGGATGTCAAAAGATTTCATCATGCTACTTAGAATGGTGCCAAATTAAAAACTTATGGATTGTTTATTTATGGAATTTCCATTTAATATTTTCTGACCAAGGTTGATCATCGATAACAGAAATCTTGGAAAGTGAAACCATGGGTAAGGGGCACTCTATATCTTGCTAGACCTTCACAACCTTTCTAAGATTATTTCCTCCATTGCACTATGAGGAAAGCAGGCCCAGGAAAGTTACATTTCTTGCCTAACATCTGGATCAGTTCCAGAAGTTAACCTGGAATCTACATACCCCAACACTCAGTCTGATGGGCTTGACACACAACAAGCTCCCATTTTTTCTTTTCTAATTTTTTCTTTTTCTGAGAGAGGAAGGGAATGAGGAAGAAGGAGAGGGAGAGGGAGAGGGAGAGGGAGAGGGAGAAGGAGAGGGAAACATTGATCAGTTGTCTCCGATACACACCCAAGCAGGACTGAACCTGCAATCTGGACCTGGGCCCTGACCTGGTGTTGAACTGGCAACATTTTGGTATGGGACAATGCTCAACCAACTGAGCCAGGGATGGAAGTCAAGATTTAATTCCAGTGATCAGTCTGAAAATATCACTTCTAGATACCAAATGACAGATTCTTAGGAAAAGTATTTCTTTAAGACAAGAGGAAGAAGGATGTGTAATATATTGCAAGACTAGTGACTGCCTGCACTTAGGAAACTCATTCTTAAAAGCAGGGGTCCTCAAACTTTTTAAACAGGGGGCCAGTTCACTGTCCCTCAGCTGTTTAAAAAAACTATGAACAAATTCCTATGCACACTGCACATATCTTATTTTGAAGTAAAAAAACAAAATGGGAACAAATACAATATTTGTATTTGCATGTGGCCCGCGGGCCATGGTTTGAGGACCCCTGCTTAAAAGGGTCAACAGGAGAGGGCTTTCTGCCTAAAAAATGCCTGCACTTGATAGTTCCAGGTGAAAACCTAAGAGGAGATTTTAAAACTAAAAATAACTCAAGAAGGGGAAGGAAAAAAGTAAGCCTACTATGAGCAAAGAAAAACAGCCAAGACAAATGAAAGAGATGTCTGCTGGGGCGGTCCATTCAGTGACAAGCTTGTCTTGCCAGAATACAACTCAAGGAAAGGTGTCAACATCAAAACTGAGAATGCAGAAAAACAGCGTGAGGATGAACTATGCAGTGGGGCCAGCTGATCACACAGAGGACGACAGCAGAGACCGGAATACTATCTCTGCTGCAGGGAAAGCCCAGCACCACTCACTTCCAGAAGGAAACTCTCAGTGTCTCCCTGCCAGGAAAACTGAGCCAAAAGCAAAAACATCTCCAGTCCCTTCTCCCCTCATCACTTATCTGACACACAGGCAAACAGATTGGAAACCTGGAGCTCTGAATAACAGATAGCAGCCCAGGAAACTGCTTTGTAATAAAGTGAATCACTCTGTGGGCTTTTCAGTAACCGATTGTGTTTACCTTTTTCTTGTTGAGGCTAGAAAGCTCAGAGCTGAACCTCTAGCCTCAAGGATTTAAGACCAGCAATGTCTATTTCTTTGTGACTTTGGATTTACATTTATTTCCTACACCAGTGGCTGACATGTATTTTTATAAGCCACATTAAATTAGCTTTGGAATGAGGTGGAATAAAGATGATAAAGAGAAGGAAGGAAAGAAGGAAGGACCTTGAGTGTGTGTGTGTGTGTGTGTGTGTGTGTGTGTGTGTCAGAGAGAGAGAGAGAGAGGAAAGAGAGGCATGAGGGCAGAGGGAGAATATCTGTGAGTTAAAGATTCAGGTGCACCATTGTGGGTAACAATATGAACATCACCTCATCTGTCAAGAGTGACCAGCGAGCCCCACAGGACCCTGCGAAGCAATGAAGAAGCCGACAGAGCAGGATCAAAATGAAAATCCCTGGTGGTGATGTCCATGCTGGTCATGCCCATAGCCACCCTTCCTGAGAAGTTGCCATGTACCGTGCACTGTACTATGCTGCCCTTTCCCATTTAGGAATAATTTACATACAGCAAAATATGCAGCATGCAAGTATTCGGCTCAATAAGTTTGGACAATTATATACACTTGGGTAATGATTAGTTCAGTAAATATCAAGACTATGTCCATCACCCCAAAACATTGCTTTGTGCCGTTTTTCAGTCCATTTCATCTCATAAAGACAGCCATTGTTGACTTCTATCACTAAAGATGCATCTTGTCTGTCTTATAATTTAGCATAAATGGGATTGTGCTTTATATCCTCTTTTGTGTCCCATTTCTTTCACTCAGCATGAGGTTTACACATGTTGCTATATATCAGCTATTTGTTCTTCTTCATTGCTAAATAGTACTCAATTATATGGATATACATAATTCGCTTATCTTTTTACCTGCTGATGAGCATGTAGGTTGTTTCTAGGTTCTAGCTATTATGAACAATATTGCTATGAACATTCTTGAGCAAATCTTTCAGTAGACATACATTTTCATGTCTCTATAAATATCTATAAATGTAATTGCTGGGTAATAGAATAGATGTATGTTTGACTTCATAAAAAATTGGCTTATAGTCTCAATAGCTGTTGTACCATTTAAATCCCTTCCAGCAGTGGATGATTGCTTTAGCTGTTATTAGTTGCTTTAATTTTTGTCATTTTAATGGGTATCTAGTCATATCTTACTCTGGTTTAAACTTGCCTTTCCTGATGAATAAAGATATTGGGGAAAAAAGATATTGGGTATCTTTTCATGTACTTATTGATCATTCCTATATCTTCTTTTGTGAGTTCTCTGTTCAAATCTTTTGCCCAAGTTGAAGGAACGAAGATGGTGGTGTAGGTAAAAGCCAGTACTTGCCACCTAGATTCCAAACAAACCAAAGCCGAGAGAAGAGGTGAGGAGAAGTTAATCTGTCCACTCATGAGCTGGGAGCCCCAAGTCTCTGGCTCCAGCCAGTAGGGCAGTAGACAGTGCTGGAGTCCGGGCCCTCAGGCCACCTTTGCCCTGAGGCCCACCAGGTGCCCAGCACCAATGGGGCCCCTCTGAAGCAGAGGAAAACCCAGAACAAACATGGGGAAAGGAAAACGAGACCAAGGGGACAAGGCGAGAGTGGAGCCACCTCCCTGAGGTAGTCTGGGCATCAGGGGGTGCCCGAGAGTCCACAGAGTCTGGGCCTGGTGAGGTAAAATCTGTAAGTTTATTCGGCGCGGGACATGGTGTCAGGACTCCTCGTTGCCAGAGTCATGCTCATCGTCCCCAAAGCAGCTGTCAGCTTCGGCCTCAGCATCCTTGTCACAGTCATCGCAGAAGAGAGCCGAGCCCTCATCGGGCGCAGGCCTTGGTCTCACGCAGTCCGGAGCCCCCTTTACCCATCCAACCCTGCCTCTGCCATGGTCCCCAAGACCTGCTTGCCGATGGCGGATGGCGTCTGTGTACTCCCGGTCCTTGCCTTTGCTCTCTTCCCACTTCCCGTGCATCACAGGGGAGACCCGTTAGCCCGGGAGAAGGTGTTGGGTTCCTCGAGGAGGGAGAGGACGCTCGGGAGGACGGTCCTGACATTTTGGGTGGGGTTCCACCGCTCTGAGGGCAGCTCGCCGCTCTGGGGGTCATCGATTGGGGGGGTGGAGAATGGAGACGCACACGTCCCCTGTCTCATAGATGTTGGGGTGCCACATCTTGGTCAGGAACCAAAAAGCTGGTAGGGAGTAAGGGTAGTTAGGCCATGGGAAACTTGAGGCCCTAAGTGGCCGCCTTCATAGTAGGTGTTGGGGGGCGAAAATGGCCACCTCCCAGTTGTACAGGTTGCCCTCGTCGACCAGGGTCACCCGAAAGCCCCCCACCGGCTCCTCCTGCCTGGCCATGGTGGCAGCGGAGCCGGGAATGGGGGTGTAGGG
>NW_005355904.1:272032-273503 GCF_000412655.1 Myotis brandtii | reverse complement strand
ATCTTAGTAAACAAGGAAGTTTTATAAAAATTCCTGTGTCTCTAATATCTGCATCATCTTATAGCTTTGTCTCTATATAATTCTAGCACACAGTACTGCCTGTCAGCCTTGAATTTTCTACTTGCTACCCTGATAGACTGTATACTTCTTGGCAGTCCCTTCATTGGTACACACATTCTATGACTCTATGTAGAGTATTTTGTAGGTGCTTAATAAGTATTTAATGTGGAATGAGGGGCTCTGTGGACCAGCTGACATTTTGCCTGGGATTGGCCTGGAATCAGGCTGCAACATACCTGCTCACATAGGGCTATAAACCTATGAGGAACTTCACATCCTTCTCCTTACTTTCCTCTTCAAGTATGCTCAGATGTGTGTGTGTGTGTGTGTGTGTGTGTGTGTGTGTGTGTGTGTGTGTGTAAGATGGGGATAGGCAGCACAAACCTGGGCTTGGGAGTAAGAAAAGTTGTAGTTTGACCACTCCAATGTGTGAGGAAGAGGGTTTGAATTTTTAATGGATTCAGTAGGTTCTAAATATTAGGTTGGTGATAACTACACCCTTCATTTGTTGGTTGGCAAAATTTAACACAAATGTTACACCCAGATCAAAGAAGGTGCCAGAGACACACTAGTGTTTTCAGGGTTAACTTATCCCTCCTCCATGGAGTCTTTCAGATTAATATAGTGTACAAACATAACTCCTTTATTAAAGATCCTATAGCATTTAATAGTTGATTCTGTACAAGCTCTTGATTATAATGTCTTGCTATTTTTAGTTAGTTTCTTTAATAACTTCTGTCTTTCATTTGCTTCAAAGCTCATATCTTTCATTGCATCCTTGCTTCTTGTCACATGAAGCTGTGTTGAATACATAGGAAGAACTGAGTAATTGTTAATTATTTTATTCTCTAATTAGACCCACTATGGAGTAGATACTACAGTTTTTAGGGGTGTGGGAAAGTAATTTGGCAGAGTCATCTCTAAAGATAAAATGTGCAAATATTAACTGAGTTTGCCTCTTGCTAGTCCTCAGGGGACTTGAAGCAGACCAACAAAAATTTTCAAGAAGTAAACCACAAGTAGATGAAAAACACAAAAGTTCAAATCACATCCGGTGTAACTCTGTGAGAGAATTTCTGTAGCAGAAGGAAGTCTTTTATACTTGACCTCAACTTAGTGTTCTGTGATAATGTGGGGGCTTCAGAGATGCTTTTAATCACACTGACAAAGTTGCATTCTTATCCATAAATCATAGTTGAAATTAGAGGAACCAACTGACTGATAGCGAAAAATTTCCCCAGTGACAGTATCTACACTAATAAAAGAGAAACATGAATAAGCGTATACGACCGCTTCCCTTTTCATTGGCTAATCAGTGAGTATATGCAAATTAACTGTCAGCCAAGATGTTGGCCGGCAGCCAGGCACTGAAACGAGCACGAGGCTTGCTTGCTGCAGACTCCAACATTCC
>NW_005355904.1:262623-270687 GCF_000412655.1 Myotis brandtii | reverse complement strand
GCCCCAACTCCCCAATCGGCCCTGCTCTGAGCCTGACCAGGGGCTGCACTTAGGGATTGGGCTTGCCCTCTGCCACCCGGGAGCAGGCCTAAGCCAGCAGGTCGTTATCTCCCGAGGGGTCCCAGACTGCAAGAGGGCACAGGCCGGGCTGGGGGACCCCCCTCCCCCACCCCTCGAGTGCACAAATTTTTGTGCACTGGGCCTCTAGTATGTATATATATTTAGATAAAAATAATCTCTCTCTATAAAACCCTAATATGCAATAGACCAAACGGCGGAACAACTGAACAACTGAACAACTGGTTGCTATGATGTGTGCTGACCACCAGGGGTGCATGTGGAGCATGGCGGGCATTGGCAGCAGGTGGCAGAGCGCGGAACATGGTGGGCATCGACCACAGTGGGATGGTGGAGTAGGTGAGCAGGGGTACCAGACCAAGGTGGGGCACTGGTTGCTGTCATCAGGGCAAGCCTCTGGTGGTTACTGAAAATTCTTTGCTCCCGCATGCCACAGTCCCACCCAGTGCTTGCACCTGCTGCCGGCTCTGGCCCCACCTGCACCAGCTGCAAGCGCCAGAGCCACTACTCGCACCTGCTGCTGGTGCCCGGAGCCAGTCCTGATCACTCCTGAGGGCTTCTCCACCTCCCCCTGCTCCTGAGGAGCAATCGGGGCAGCAGCTGCAGCTCACAGCGGCTGCTGGCGCTGGCCCCAATCGCTCTGTGCCGTCAGCGGGTGCAAGCGGGGCCAGTGCCATCAGCACATGGGTGGCGGTGGGAGTGGGGCTGCCAGCCGACAGGGGACCTGGGGGCTGTGGTGGGAGGGGCCAGGTGGGAGCACGGAGGATGATCCAAGACCCGCCCCTGTGCCCACCGCAGCCTCATGGCCCACAGTTCCTTTCAAGGTGCACGAATTCATGCACTGGGCCCCTAGTTGGTTAATATTATGAAAACGTCACATCAGTTTTAAGTGGTGTTTTTCTTAATTTCATGTCCATTATTTTACAAACACGGCACACACATAGCATTAAAACTCCCCCCACCTTCACCACAAACTGGCATTATTCATATAGAAGCTTTCAGCCAGCGACTTGGAAAGCACTTTTTACTAGAGCTCATAGAATTAGTGTTTCTGTTGTCCAAGGAAAAAAAAATAGGAGGTAGCTTAGTATAAGGCTGAGGAAAACATAAAATGTGAAGGGTAATAGATCTGTTTCTTAAACATTTTTCCATGAAATGAACATCCTAAAATTTTTTTTCAATTAATATGTTTTCACATATTTGAGAATGAGAAACACAAGAGTATTTTGTTAGGGTCATCTATGTTTACTGAGATGTGAACTTTGGAGCCATTCATTGGTCTTTACTCAGTTCCGTTTCTGCCAGGCTCCCCTCTGGGCCCTCACAGCTTGGTGTCAGCTCCTCATCTTGCTTCTGATCTCCAGACTGGACTTTCTAGCTCCCTGATAAATATTTTAGAAAAGTTCTATTGATATTTCTAACTCAACAAGCTAAAAGAGACCTCATGGTATTATGCCTAAGCAATATTTGCATTAACAACATTGACATTCTCCACACACCTGAGTCAACCTTGACTTCTACAATCTGTCTCCTACAATTAATGGTGGCCAAATCCTTTTGATTCTGACTTTGAAATGTCTAGAGCAGGGGTGGGCAACCTTTTTGTGAGTGCGTGCCAAAACCAACAAAATCTCTGACTCAAAATTCTTCTATGTGCCAACCCTAATTTTTTGAGAACATGTTACGCCTACTTGATATCTCTTAAGGTGTATGTATGTGAAGAACCTTGAAGAAATAATAAAATTCATTCGCGTGACAAAAACACAGTATATGATGATGAAAAATACATTTATTTTTTAATGTATACATGTACACTGATAGTCTGACAGAAAACTTAATGACTTCGTTTGATATTATCAGTGGGACTTTTGTTGCTGCATCACTGATGACAGAGATTTTACATCAGGTTTATATTTCGTGACCTTCAGAGATATGCACGAGCTACTACTTTCATCTGTCAGGCTACTCCTATTATGAAACGCTGTTGCAAAGTTTTTTAAACAGAAAAAATTTTCTGGAATGGCATTCCAAGTCCTCAGTAGTTCATTTTCGACACTATTGAAATTGCTCTTCCCCTCTCTCGTCAATCCATGTCTATGGTCTTTAAGATAACTTGTTATGTAAAATTATTTATCTAAGATGCACCTACACTGAATTTATCTGAAAAATAAAAAAGTCGATATTAAGAAAAAAATTGTAAATGGAAGATTATAAGAGAGGGTTTCGTGTGCCAGCAATAGTTACTGGCGTGCCATGTTTGGCACGCGTGCCAGGGGTTGCCCACCCCTGGTCTAGAGAATATTCTCTCAGGTTTCCATTTATATTTTCACTGTCTTAGTTTAATTCACACCCTTTGTTCCTTGCCTGAGTCATGGCAATAATAATTGTCTAATTGGTCTCATGGGCTGCCATTGGTTCCCTCTCAAAAATATACTTCATGTTGCCTCAGGGTGCTCTTCCTGAAGAATGACATGCTCTTTTTCTATGAAAAACCTTGTGGTGGGTCCCCCATTGTTTATTGAATCTGTTTCCAACTTATCTCTTCAGCCTCATTTTTTCCAATTCCCTCCCATCTCCCCACACTGAACCCACTGAGACAGCTCACTATTGCTCAATGAGATGCCCACTTTCACCCACTGTGTGTTTGCTTGGATTGTTTTCACCACTAGAACCTTCAGTAAGACAAAATGTTAATGTCTTACAACTTCCTTTAGCCTCTCTCCTCTCCCTGTCCCAAGCATGACTCTCCTTTAAGGTTTAAGAAGCCTTCCTCTTGGAAGGCTTTATGGAGATGTTGTCTACATTTCTGTCTGTCTTGCACATCATACTCTCTTAGTGAACAGAGACTGTGTCATTTTTATCTTTTTTTTAAAAGATTCAACTTATTGATGGATATATATTAAGTGCTAAATGAATTCTTGTTGTTGAACGAATTAATAAATGGATTGTTGCCTCCCTTGTGAATCTTTACCTGATCCTATGAAGCAAAATTCTTCTCTCCATTATGCAACTATAACATATTGTATATTTATCCAATTTTTTCTCTTTGCATATGGTTTTTAACAGAGTTCTATGATGTAGGCCAGTGGTCGGCAAACTCATTAGTCAACAGAGCCAAATATCAACAGTACAACGATTTAAATTTCTTTTGAGAGCCAAATTTTTTAAACTTAAACTATATAGGTAGGTACATTGTTATTAACTTAATTAGGGTACTACTAAGGCTTAGGAAGAGCCACACTCAAGGGGCCAAATAGCCGCATGTGGCTCACGAGCCGCAGTTTGCTGACCACGGATGTAGGCTGACATGTTTTTCTTTGTGTTTTTCTTTGTATTTTTCTTGGGGCTTGAAGGACTTCTTGAATCTGTGGCTTGATGTCTTTGTAAAATTCACGGTAATTATTTCTTCAAATATTACTCAGCCCCTTTCTTGCCCTCCTCCTCTTTGAGACTCTAATTCCATATGTTGAGAATTCAATAAATAGACCTAATAGAAGATTAGACACAGCTGGAAAGATAAGACAGTGGAAATTATCCAGAGTGAAATACAGAGAAAAAGGATGTAAAGTAGTGCAAAAATCTATTTATTGAGTTCTCAATTTGTGATATCAGTTTTAGAATTTTCATTTGATTACTTTTATACATTCTAAATCTTTGGTAAAATTCTCACTCTTACTATCTATTTTTATTAATCTATAAATCAGAGCGGTCTTCAAGTATTTAAATAACTTCTTGGATCTCTGGAGGGTTTGTTTCTATTGTCTTTTTCTCTCTTGAATGTCTGGTAACATTTTATTGAATTGCAGAGATTATAGTTGATACTTTCTTGCTCCAGAGAGAACTTTAAAAAATCTTTCAGTACTTTGACACTGCTGGTAGTGCTGCCCAACTTCTTATAGTCTTAGAAACCACTATATGCCTCTCTATAGGTGCTTCTTATAACTGCCTCAAGGGGAAATCCTGCTCAGATTTTTGGTTCACCTTTCTGTTTCTCTCCTATCCTCAATCTTGGCACTTCAAGTCCTGGTGCCTTGCTGGCCTTGAACTTCAATTTTTGTCTCCATATCTCTGTGAAATGAAAGTTCTACTCAGCTTTTTGCTCTTAGCAGTTGCTTTCTGCTTGGCTTCCCGGTCTTTCCACACATGCTGTGTATGAATCAGCAAGTGAAGGAGCTAAGTGGTATGAAATGTTGGGCTTACTGCAGTGAGATTCCTTCTCATTGAGCTCCTAGTCCTGCAAAGTCTGACTTGCTTGAGAGTTTTCAATGTCTTCAAAGAGATGTGTTTATTTCATTTTATTACACATTTGTAGTTTGTTCAGTGGGGTGATTGATCTGTTATAAGATAGACTGCTGGAAGTGGGACTCCATATTTTTCTATTACAGTAATTTCTTCCACTATAAATTTCCAGGTGTGTTTCTTTAACCCAATTCTTTCCCCCTTGAGAGCAAGAACAGTGTTTTATTCCATTTTTTCTCTTGTAAAATGTCAATTCATTTATTAATTTATTCAATAATATTTTTGAGCTTATGGGCTAAATGCTGAGGATATATCAATGAATAAAATATAGAAGGTCTCAGCTGTTATGGAGCTTATGTTCTAATGCAGAAGAAGGCCCACAAATAAACAGCAAAAATATCAAATAGTAAAATATAAAATGTACAGGATTAAATTAGAATACTATGGTAGGGTGAGTGGCTACATACAGGCCTTTCTGAGTGGGTCACCTTTAAGGTGAGATTTAAATGACAAGAAAAGGTCAACCATGGAGAGTTTTGGAGAATTCCAGGTGGAGGAAGGAGCAAGGCTGAGGGACCCAAGGTACTCACTAAAATGAATTAAGTTTGTGAGATTCTAAATGAGAAATGTCAACATAAGCTATATTTGAGAGAGAACATTATACATTTTAAAATATTTTAATTTTTGCTATTAATAATTGTCTCTGGTTGTAAGTGTGTGCTATGTATAAAGTGCTTTAACTCATTTAGAAATCATGAATATTACCTACAGCTCATGGAAGAATTGTGATACCTGCAGTAGACATAGCTCCCTGCAGGAGGGCCCCTCATTCACCAGGGTGGTAGAACTGAGTAGAAACAAGAACTGTTTTTTTCTTACCTTTGAGGTATATGTAAATATACTATTTTTGTCTAGTAATCACATTAATAATTATAATTACATAAAATACTAGCTTTTTACTAGGGTTCTGAATCAGTTTGGATCTTAGCAAAAACTAGAATTCAATGCATATAGTTCAAGAAACTGCAAAGAAGATCCTACTTATAAGGGCATGAGCAGGTGAGGGAGCAAGCAGAGATGGTGAGGTGCCTGGAGACTTGCACAACAGGAGCCAGTGCTGTCCTAGGCTTGAAGGGACATGGGCATTGCATGGGCACTTCAGTCTAGTTCAAGCTGAAGTCAGGGAGGGATACAGCTGCTGCTAGAAAACATGGCCTGGAGCAGGGAGGGATCAGAAAAGAAATGTCCTGTTTTCTCATTCCTCTTGTCTGCCTTTGCAGTGCCTTCCTTGGCCAAACTTGCCCAAGAGCCAGCTGGCAGTACATACTGGCTGGTGTAGTCCATGGAGCCAGCCCCCAGGGCTCAGAACTGTACAGACAGGGCCAAGGATGGGCCAGGGGAAAAGGGAGCAAACTAACAACAACTCACATGCTCACTTTGGAAATAGCAAGCAATAATGAGCCACATTATAAATTGAAACATTTACCAAACATTAGGAGCTTCAGCCTCACTGGGAATTGTGGGATATAAAGAGTTTCCCAAACCTAGTCGAGAGAACTCAAATGGTTTTCAGTCACTCATTTTGTCTTTAAGGACAGAAAATTATTGTGAAGAAAGTTTAAATTAGCTTAGGAGATTGTAGCATCTGGAAGGATTACTTTAAGGCAGAGTCTGGCATGTGTGCTGGTGGGAGGAAGAGGCAGACCAGGGCAGAGAGGGGGCAGAGAGGCAGGTCAGAGAGAGGTCTAGGAAGAAGGGTCCTGCAGTAGAGCAAGGGTTGTTTGATGTATAATCATTCATACTTCCAAAACTTCTTTAAATCCAGTCATATGCTGAAAATCTATTTGCTAACAGAGGGTCATAACATTGATATTACTATTGCTTTATGACACATAAATAGATATCTTTTCCATTCATCAATTAAAAATAAAAAAAATATTAAAGTTTTATTGCCTTGCATGTACAAAAACACCCATACATACTTATCTACACAAAATGTTGACGTTCTCAGGCCTGGAGACTTGGTGGATTTAGGCTAAATTGTATGTAGTTCATGTATGATATTTTCCTGTAAATATCCAAAATGAAACAACCTCTTATTCTACATCTGAATAGTGTATAACTTTTCTGTCAATATTTTTTTTGTTAATTTGTAACTTAAATTCCTTTTTTTCACATTGAAAATAGGACAGTTCTTAGATGAAAAAGGGCAACCAATCATACTGGTTTCAGAGCATTTTGTTTCTGAGAGTTTGAAATGATTTATGTCAGATATTACTTTTCAAAAGTTTAGTTAGTATTTACCATTTTATAAATTTTTAGCTCATAAAATCTCAAGAAACTTTGTGAAGTATATAATATTATTATCATCTTCATTATACATATGGGAAGGGTGAGAAGTGTGGCACAGAGAGATTAAATAACACCAGACCACACAGTTACCACATTGGGGGAGTTGGGATTCAATCCAGGAGTTTGGTTGGAGAGCCTAAGGGTTAAACCACTATGCCAGGCTGTCTGTATTCAATGGAGGCTTGAGTTTATGATAATTCTGCTCCTGTAGGGTTTAGATTTCCAAGTTATGAACTGACACATTTACCAAACATTTCAACTTCTTCAAAAGTGTCCAGTTATATACTTACATAGTCATTGCCATAAAAACACTGTTGATAGGAGTAAGAGAATCCTTACTGTTTCTTTGGGTCAATGAAAGGAAAAAATCTAATCAGTGTTTCTGAAAAAATATGTTTCCTACAGAAATGCCTTGCAGGATGCTCCCTGCAGAAAATGTTTCTGTAATCAATACAGTTAGCAGATCATCATGTGTTATGTCCCTATATTTGAGATTCACAACATACATATTAAAGATACTGAACAGTTCTTCAGTAGATACCTGTTTAATTTCTTGTTTTTTAGTTTTAAAAAATTTATTGACTTGAGAGAGAGAGAAACATCAATTTTGTTGTTCCACTTATTATGCATTCATTGGTTGATTCTTTTATGTGCCTTGACCAGGGACCACAACATTGGTATTTGGGTCAATGCTCTATGCAACTGAACAACCTGAGCAGAGCTAACTTCTTTTTCAACCTAGGCTTCACTAAGTTAAATTTAACAAATAACAATTTATCACAAAATATCTATTAACATCCTGTAGAACCAGCTTTGTACAATTTTTAACTGGTTTCTTAAAATCAAAGCTTTGGCTCAGAAATTTCTAGAAGGCTAGCAAAAAGTGAAGGGGGTTAAAAAAAAATGACCAAGAAGTAAAACAATAATACAGACTTTTTTTTTTTTTTTTGCCTACACTGTCTGAAAATCTGCTAAACTGGTATTTCTTATCACCAAATTAGTAGCCCGGTGCACGAAATTCATGCACTGGGGTAGGGGGGGAAGGGGCCCCTCAATCTGGCCTTCACCCTCTCCAATCTGAGACCCCTCAGAGAATGTCCAACTACCTGTTTGTGCCCACACTTTTAACAGATAACAGCTCCATTGTTGTTTCTTTCTTATGCTTAAAACCATTGGAATTAGTAGGTATTCAAAGTGTGTATACATTTTGGGGGGACACCCTGTATATCTCTAGTCAGCGGTGAAAGAAACCAACAGCAGATTTGGAACCCCCAGACAGGGAACCTCGCTCACTCCCCACATGTCTCCCCACTTCACTTTCCACCTTCGTGGGCAGCAGGAGAATCAACGTTTTCTCTCATTAATTCGGAAAAGCACGTCCTGTCACCCGTTGCC
>NW_005355904.1:256820-261815 GCF_000412655.1 Myotis brandtii | reverse complement strand
CCACCGGCCTGCCTCCCCTGTCCAGAGGCTCTCTGCGCTGCTCACCTGCCCAGAGTGACTGGGGCTGGGCGGAAGCCAGGCGTCCTGCCCTGCCCAACCCCGGCGGATCCACCCCTGTGCGAGCTGCTGCCCCGCCAGGAAGGGTCATGGATCCGGGTCCCGGGACCGCAGACAGCCTCAAGCGCTGCCCCCCGCCCGGCAGGTCATGGATCCAGGTCCCAGACTGCCAACAGCCTCAAGCGTTGCCCCCCACCTGGCAGGGTCACAGATCTGGGTCCCAGGACCACGGAGAGCCTCAAGCGCTGCCCTCCGCCCAGCAGGGTCACAGATCCGGGTCCCAGGACCGCGGACAGCCTCAAGCACTGCCCCCCACCCGGCAGGTCATGGATCTGGGTCCCAGACCGCCGATAGCCTCAAGCACTGCCCCCTGCCGGGCAGGGTCACGGATCCGGGTCCCAGGACCACGGACAGCCTCAAGCACTGCCCCCCACCCAGCAGGTCATGGATCTGGGTCCCAGACCGCCAATAGCCTTAAGCACTGCCCCCCGCCCGGCAGGGTCACAGATCCGGGTCCCGGGACAGAGGATAGCCTCCCGCGGTGCCCTCCGCCCAGCAGGGTCACAGATCCGGGTCCCAGGACCGCGGACAGCCTTGCCCACTGCCGTCTGCCTTCAGTATGCAAATTAGCCGCCATCTTGTTGCTTCAGGGTGGGGGTCCCCACTGGGGTGCCTGGCCAGTCTGGGTGAGGGGCTGAGGGTCGTTTTCAGGCTGGCGGGTGACTGCAGCTCCCAACCTCTCCTTTTTTTCTTTTTTTTTTTTATTCTGGGATTTATTTACCTTCTATGGCTGTCACTGGAACTGAGAGCTGGCTTTAGCTCTGAGGCTGGCTTCAGCTCTGAGACCTCGGCTGCTGAAAGCAGGTATCTGGGTTTGTTTGGCTTCTATAATTGAAACACTGTTTCTTAGAGTGCAGCTCAGAGGCCGGCAGCGGCAGGCGGGGAACCTTGGCTTCCTCCATCACTGGAGCAAGCAAGCCTCCTGTTTGCTTCAGCTGCCTGGCTGCCGGCCACCATCTTGGTTGGCAGTTGATTTGCATATCGCCCTGATTAGCCAATGGGAAGCATGCCGGAGGTACGGTTAATTACCATGTTTGCCTATTATTAGATAGGATAATATTGTCCACTGGATTTTTTTCTGCTCTTAGGCAGCTCTAGATATAAATTTGGGAAATATAATGGCAAACTTCTCTTGCCCTCTCTATATATGTGCTGCGAATAGCTCCTCAAATAGTCTTGCTTCACTTCACATTTTAGAGTGATTTTGAATATTCATAAAGGGCATATCTAAATTCAGATGAGGTGAGAAATGCTATGATTTATCTGAGAAGAGCCATGGAGTGCCACATATGTAAAGGAGATATTTTTATTTTCTTTTAAAAATATTTTATTTTTCAATTACACTTTATATTTAGTATTATTTTGTATTAGTTTCAGGTGTATAGCACAGTGGTCAGATAATCATATACTTTACAAAGTGTTCCCCCAAATATTTCCAGTACCCACCTGGCACCATACGTAGTTATTATAATATTATTGCCTATATTCCCTATGCTGTATTTTACATCCCTGTCACTATTTTGTAACTACCAATTTAGAATACAGAAAGAAGAGAGAAGAAAAGAGATAGAGAAAGACATAGTGAGAGAGAGAGAGAAAGAGGGAGAGGGAGGAAAATATTTGTTATTTATTTTAGGCTCTGTAGTTATCATAATCACTTCAGGCTCTATTTTATCTACTTCTGGAATGGAATTCCCAGCCACATCCTATGAATACTAGAGGCCCATTGCACAACACTCGTGCACTGCAGGGGTTGGGGGGGGGGCGTCTCTCAGCCCGAACTGTGCCCTCTGTAGTCTGAGACCCCTTGGGGGATGTCTGCCTGCCAGCTTAGGGGATCGGGCCTAACCCAGTAGTCAAAGATCCCTCTCACAGTCCGGGACCCCTTTCTCCTTACCGCCTGCCTGCAGTGGAGGCGGGAGAGGCTACTGCCACCACTGCTGTGCTTGCTAGCTGTGAGCCTGGCTTCTGGCTGAGTGGTGCGCCCCCTGTGGGAGTGCACTGACCACCAGGGGGCAGCTCCTGCATTGAGTGTCTGACCCCTGGTGGTCAGTGCGCATCATAGTGACTGGTCATTCCACCGTTTGATTGATTTGCATATTATGCTTTTACTAGGGGCTCAGTGCATGAATTCGTGCACCTTGAAAGGTCATGAGGCTGCAGTGGGCACAGGGGCAGGTCTCAGCCCATCCTCTGTGCCCCCGCCCAGCCCCTTCCGCCATGGCCCTTGGTCCCCTGTCTGCCAGCAGCCCTGCTCCGGCCACTGCCACTCCCACGTGCTGATGGCCTTGGCCTTGCTCACATCAACTGACAGCACAGAGCAATTGGGGCCAGTTCCAGCAGTGGGTGTGAGCAAGACTGGTTCCATCAGTGGGTGTGAGTGGCGGCTGCTGCCCTGATCACCCCTCAGGAGCAGGGGGAGGTGGAGAAGAACCTCAGGGGCAATCGGGGCCAGCAGCCACCATTCTCACCTGCTGATGGCACCGAGGGATTGGGGCTGGCACTGGGCACCAGCAGCGGGTGCGAGCGGGGCCAGCGCCGGCAGCAGATGTGAGCGCTGGGCAGGACCGTTGCATGTGGGAGCAAAGAATTTTCAGTAACCACCAGAAGCTCGACCCGATAACAGCGACCAGCGCCCCACCTTGGTCTAGTGCCCTGCTCACCTCCACCATCCCGCTGCAGCCGACACCCACCATATTCCCTGCATGCCCCCTGATAGTCAGTGCATGTCATAGTGACCAGTTGTTCGGTTGTTTGACATTTTGGTTTATTTGCATACTAGCCTTTTATTATATAGGATTATATAGGATAGTTAAGAATGTTGGTAACAAACTCCATAGCTTTTTCTTGTCTGGGAAACTCTTTATTTTTCCCTTAATTTTAAATAATAGACTTTCTGGGTAAAAGTAGTCTTGGTTGTAGGTCCCTGCATTTTATCACTTTGAATATTTCCTGCCAATTCCTTCTGGTTTGAAATGTTTCCATTGAGAAATCAGTTGACAGTCTTATGGGAGCTACCTTATAGGCAACCAACATTCTTTCTCTTACTGCTTTTAAAGTTCTCTTTAACCTCTGCATTTTAAATATGATGTGTCTTGGTTTGGGCCGTTTTGGTTTACTCTTGTTTGAGACTCTCTGGAATTCCTGGACTTCCTTCACCAGGTTAGGGGATTTTTCAGTCATAATTTCTTCAAATATGTTCTCAACCCCTTGCTCTCTCTCTTCTATTTCTGGTATCCCTATTATACAAATGTTGTTACACTTCATGTTATCCCAGAGACCCCTTAAACTATCCTTATTTATTCAAATTCTTTTTGCTGCTCTGATTGGGTCTTTTTTTTTACCTTATTTTCCAAATCATTGATTCAATCCTCTGCTTCATCCAACCTACTGCTTATTTCTTCTAGTATATCCTTCATTTCAGATATTGTATTCTTCATATCTGACTGGTTCCTTTTTATGGTTTTTATGTACTTTTCCAAGGTATTGTATTTCCACTAGGTTGCTTGAGCATCCATATAACCATTTCTTTTGAACTCTATATCTGATAAATTGCTTGCCTCTATTTCATATAGCTCTCTTTTTGTCACAAGAAAAAAACTGAAAAATACACAAAGCCATGGAGACTAAATAATATGTTACTAAACAATGAATGGGTTAACAATAAGATCAAGAAAAAAATCAAAAGATACCTTGAAACAAATGAAAATGAGGACACAACTACACAAAACCCATGGGACACAGCAAAAGCAGTCCAAAGAGGGAAATTCATAGCATTACAAGCCTAACTCAAGAAACTAGAAAAATCTCTAACAATCTAGCTTCACACTTTAAGGAAATAGAAAATAACCAACAAAGTCCAAAGTGAGTAGAAGAAAGGAAAGAATAAAGATCATAGCAGAAATAAAGAAATTAGAGTCTAAAATATCACTACAAAACATCAATGAAATAAAGAGCTGGTTCTTGGGAAAGAAAAACATGATTGAAAAACCTTTAACCAGACTCATCAAGAAAAAAAGAGAGAGGACCCAAATTAAAAAAGGTCAGAAATGAAAGAGGAGATGAAACAACTGACACCAAAGAAATACAAAGAATTGTAAGGAAATATTAAACAAACTATATGTCAACAAATTAGTCAATCTGGACAAAAGGGATACATTCATAGGAGCATACAATTTTCCAAAACTGAATCAGGAAGAATCAGAAAATCTGAATAGATAGATTACAATTACTAAAATTGAAATAATAATAATAATAATAATAATAATAACTCTCAACAAACAAAAGTCCTGGACCACATGATTCCATAGGAGAATTCTACCAAACATCTAAAGAATTAATACCTATACTTTTCAAACTATTCCAAAAGGTTAAAGCAGAGGGAAGACTCCCAAGCTCATTTTATAAGACCAGCATTATTCTAATTCCAAAACCAGATAAAAACACTATAAAGAAAGAAAATTATAGGCCAATATTCCTGATGAACATAGATGCTAAAATCCTCAATAAAATATTAGCAAACCAGATGCAGCAATGAATTAAAATGATCATACACCATGACCAAGTGGGATTTATTCCATGGATGCAAGGTTTGTATAATATCCGAAAATCAATAAATGTCATACACCACATAAACAAAATGAAGGATAAAAAAATCACATGATCACATCAATATTGCAGAAAAAGCATTTGATAAAATCCAGCACCCATCTACACTAATAAAAGAGAAACATGGTAATTAGCGTACGACCGCTACCCTTCCCATTGGCTAATCAGTGAGTATATGCAAATTAACTGTCAGCCAAGATGGCGGCCAGCAGCCAGGCACTGAAGCGAGCATGAGGCTTGCTTGCTGCAGACTCCAACGTTCCCCGCCTC
>NW_005355904.1:249153-255721 GCF_000412655.1 Myotis brandtii | reverse complement strand
TCTGTGCCTGATAGGGGGGAGCTCCCCAATCTCCTGATTGCCCTGCGGCTCTGTGTTTGACAGGGGGGAGCTCCCCAACCCCCTGATCGGCCCTGCTCTGTGGGTGACAGGGGGTGGCGCCGCAACCTCCCCATCGACCCTGCCTTGAGTGTGACAGGGGGCGGTGCCCCAACCCCCCAATCGGCCCTGCTCTGAGCCTGACCAGGGGCTGCACTTAGGGATTGGGCCTGCCCTCTGCCACCCGGGAGCAGGCCTAAGCCAGCAGGTCATTATCTCCCGAGGGGTCCCAGACTGTGAGAGGGCACAGGCCGGGCTGGGGGACCCCCTCCCCCCGCCCCCCGAGTGCACAAATTTTTGTGCACCGGGCCTCTAGTTTATAATAAAAACTCTCAGCAATGTGGGAATACAGGGAACATACCTCAACATAGCAAAGGCCATATGACAAACTCACAGCCAACATCATAGTCAATGGGCAAAAACTAAAAGCATTTCTCTTAATATTGGGAACAAGACAGGAATGTCTGATTTCACCACTCTTATTTAACATGGTACTGGAAGTCTTAGCCATAGCAATCAGACAAGAAGAAGAAATAAAGGCATCCAAATTGGAAAGGAAGAAGTAAAACTGTCATTATTTGTAGATGACATAATATTGTAAATAGAGAACCCTAAAGATTCCACCAAAATTTTTAAATGAATTCACTAAAGTATCAGGATACAAAATAAATATCCAGAAAGCAGTTGCATTTTTTATACACCAATAATGAACTATCAGCAAGGGAAACTAAGAAAACAATCACATTTACAATTGCATAAAAAATACCTAGGAATAAATTTAACCAAGGATGTAAAGGACTTGTACTCAGAAAATTATAAGACACTAAAGAAAGAAATTTAAGAAGATACAAATAAATGGAAGCATATACCGTACTCATGGATAGGAAGAATTAACATCATTAAAATGTCTATCCTTTAGCCTTGACCAGTGCACTGAAGGGTCACTGGGTTGATTCCCAGTCAAGTGCATGAACCTGCGTTGCCAGTTCAATCCCCGGATCTTGTTTGTCAGGGGCATTAGGGAGGCAACCAATCGAGGTATCTCTCTCACATCAATGTTTCTCTCTCTTCCACCCCCTCCCTTCCACTCTCTAAAAAATATCAATGTTAAAAATATCCTCAGGTGAGGCTTTAAAAAATGTCTATACTTTTCAAAGCAATCTATAGATTCAACGCAATTCCTATCAAGATACCAATGGTGTATTTCATAGAACTAGAACAAATATTCCATAATTTATATGGAACCACAAAAGACCCCAAATAGTCTCAGGGATATTGAAAGAGAAAATCAAAGCTGGAGGAAACAGCTATCTGATATCAAATTACATTACAAGTAATCAAAACAGCATGGTACTGGCATAAAAAGGGATGTAGAGATCAATGGAACAGAATAGAGAGCCCAGAAATAAACCCATGCCTTTTTGGTGAATTAATATTTAACAAAGAAGGCAAGAATATACAATGGGGAAAAGACAGTTTATTTAATAAATGTTGTTGGGAAAATTGAATGGATAACATGCAAAACAATGAAACTAGACCACCTTTTTGCACCAAACACAAGAGAAACTCAAAATGGATTAAAGAATTAAGTGTAAGAGTCAAAACAAAAATCTTAGAAGAAAATATAAGCAGTAAAATCTCAAACATTCCTCTTAGCAATATTTTTTTCTGATATACCTCCTTGGGCAAGGAAAACAAAAGAAAAAATAAACAAATGCTACTACATCAAACAAAAAGTTTTTGAACAGCAAAGGAAACCATCCACAAAATGAATGGGAGGATATATTTCTTAATGATATTTCTTGTAAGGGGTTAATATCCAAAATTTATAGAGAACTCAAACAACTGAAACAAGCAACTCCATTTAAAAGTGTGCAGAAGACTTGAAAACATACTTCTCCAAGGAAGATATACAGATGGCCAATAGACATATGAAAAGATGCTCAACATCACTAAGCATCAAATTAATGCAAATTAAAACCACAATGAGGTATCACCTCACACCTGTCAGAATGGCTATCATCAATAAATCAAAAAACAACAAGTGTTGGTGAGGATGTGGAGGAAAGGGAACTTTAGTAACTGCTGTTGGGAATGCAGATTGGTTTAGCCATTATGGAAAACAGTATGGAGTTTCCTCAAACAGTTAAAAATGGAACTGCCTTATGAATCAGCAATGCCACATCTGGGAATATATCTGAAGAAACCAGAAACACTCATTTAAAAGAATATATGCATCCCTATGTTCATTGTAGTGCTATTTATAATAGCCAAATATTTGGAAGCAGCCCCAGTGCCCATCAATAGATGAGTGGATAAAAAGCTGTGGTATATTTACACCATGGAATACTATGTGGCAGTTAAAAAGAAGGAACTCTTACCATTTGCAACAGCATGGAGGGACCTGGAGAGTATTATGCTAAGCAAAATAAGCCAGTCAGAGAAAGACAAGTATCACATGATCTCACTCATATGTGGAATCTAAAGAACAAAATAAACTGATGAACAAAATAGATCCAGAGACAGAGAAGCATAGAACAGACTGTTGAATCTCAGAGGGAAGGTGGGGGTGGGTGGGTGGAAAGAGATTAACCAAAGAACTTATATGAGGCCCGGTGCACAAAATTTGTGCATGCGGGGCGGGTCCCTCAGCCTGGCCTGCATCCTATCGCAATCCAGGACTCCTCAAGGGATGTCGGGCCTAAACCAGCAGTTAGACATTCCTCTCGCAATCCAGGATGCTGCATGCACCAGTGACCATACTTTTCATACAGGTGAAAGGCATCTTGCTGTTGTATGGGCAGCTACATTTTTTTGCCCTGATTATAAAAAGTAGTACATAACATGATCCTTCTGAGGCAGTAGTACCATTTTCCCCATCTTATGGGTGGAAAAACTGAAGCAGAGAGAAGTTAAGTAATTGGCTTTGTCACACAGTTATAAGTGTCAGAATCAGGGCTGACCACAACATGTGCAAGCCAGAGTCCATGCATGTCATTGCTGCATCATCCTGTTTTTTCAGTGTTAGAGTAGCCTTGCCAGGTTTTAATTTTTACATCTAAGAGACTGTTCCCAACATATAGGGTAGGGTCCTTAGGCCTGGCCAGCAATCAGGGCTATCTGTGGGGCAACTGGTGGGCAGGGAGATCTGGGGTGGGGGGCACTGGCACCCACCTTGGCTGGTGGCCTGGTGCCACCTGCTGGCTGGCACCCCCCCTGCCACTGCTTCCCATCGCCTCTCACTTGGGGATCTGCCCCCTGGTGGTAAGTGCACATCATAGCGACAGGTCATTTCACTGTTTGGTTGATTTGCATATTAGGGTTTTATTATATAGGATATGCATGGACACAGACAATAGGGTGGTGAAGGCCTGGAGTGGGGAGCGGGATAGAGTGTCAATGGTAAAAAAAGGGGACATCTGTAATACTTTCAACAATAAGGATACATTTTTAAAAAAGAATATATGCACCCCTGTGTTTATTGCAGTGCTATTTACAATTGCCAAGATTTGGAGGCAGCAAGTGCCCACGAGAAGATGAGTGGATAAAAAAGCTGTGGTACATCTACACAATGAATTACTACTCAGCCATGGATGAAGTTAGACAGCATGGATGAAGTTAGAGAATGTTATCCTAAGTGAAAAGGCCAGTCAGAGAAAATCAAGTACCATATGATCTCACTCATATGTGGAATCTAATGAATAAAGTAAACTAACAAACATACTAGAAACAAACTCATAGATACAGAGAACAGACTGACAGCTGTCAGAGGGGAGGAGGGTTGGGGGGCTGGGTGAAAAAGGGGAAGGGATAAAGCAAAGAAAAAATTCTCATAGACACAGAAACAATATGGTGGTTACCAGAGGGAAAGGGGGGTGGAGGGAGGTAGAAGAGGGTAAATGCGGAATAAATGGGTGATGGAAGGAGACTTAACTTGGGGTGGTAAACATACACTATAATATACAGATGATATATTATAGAATTGTACACCTCAAACCTATATTATTTTATTAACCAATGTCACCCCAATAAATTCAATAAAAATTAAAAAATAAGTTGTATTCTCTCCCCTCCCCTCTCCTCTCCTCCCCTCCCCTCCCCATGTTTCCCCTTTCCCTTCCCATTCTCCCTTCCGCCCTCCCTCTCTCCCTCTTCCTCCCTCCCCCTTCTCTGAATAGCAGTTAGGTTTAGGTTATTTCTGGACAACTGGTTCTGACTTGGTGTGGGTCTCTGGCTTTGTCCTCTCCATACCTTAGTCATGGTAGTCTGTCCATTCCCTCTCCATTCTTTTGGTTCCTTTTGAACAAAAAGTTAACAGTCCCCAGAGCAACACAGAGGACAACTTTGCTTTCTCGCACTCATTATTGCTAGTCATGTTTCTTTCCCTTGACTTGGCTCCCGAGGCCCAGGATAATTGGGAGCCACTGTTACATAGACCTTCAATGCTGCACTTTAACTTTTCGTTAGATTTGGACCTGCTCTCTGGAAGTAACTTGTGAACTGTGAAAAATGAATTCTCTTTGCCATGGCACCAGAGGACCATTTAGTAAATTACTTTTATTGCACAGAATACCACCTGGTTTCCTGGAAGATGGAATTTGGTGAGCTATTTTCTCCCTGGGAAAATAGGGCTCTGGCTTGCCAGTGAGCTTGAGCCTGGTGTAGACCTGGGGAATATTTGACTGAGGATCTGCCGGGACAGGGCAAGCATGGGGATAGTGTTGGGTGTGTGACTTCTAGAATGGTTTTCTGCTGACTCTAAATTGGAATTCTTGACCACATTTTGCAGAAGTAACATTGATTGATGACAACAACAATGGCAACATGGTTCATTTAGTGCCTGTCAAACTCCGGCACACTGTGAGGTACTTCACCCATGTTCTGCCACTTAGCAAAAACAGTATGAGAAAGGTATTTTGATATATCATTATTTTATGGATGAAGAAATTAGACTGTAGCAAGGTTAGTTCCATACTTGAGGCCATGTACATAGAATACATTGAAATAAGGATTCAAACTTATTCATTTACTCAACAGATATTTATGATCCAGGAATGGTTCTATATGCCAGAAATATAGCAGGAATAAACCCCAAAGTGAATTTAGTATAGTAGATGATGAAAAGTGTAATGGAGAAAAATAAAACAGCACAAAGAGACAGAAAGCATTTGTGTGGATGACAGTTCTATTTTATGTGGGAAGGGGTCAAGGAGTCCTTTCTAAGAAGATGACATTTAAGTAGAAAGTGGAAGGGATGCAGAAACAAGCCATGTACATATTCCAGAGACAAGGAAACAGAAAGTGCAAGAGGCCTGGAGTGGGCAGATGCCTGGTGTGGCCAAGGACAGAAGGAGGCCAGCATGACTAGAGCAGAAAGGGTGAGGGGAAGGGGTAAGAAATGAAGATTAATCCTATATAATAAAGAGGGAATATGCTAATTTGTCCGTTATGGTGTCCGAATAACGACCAATTTGCATATTGACAGACCAGCAGGTGCTCTCTCAGCAGGGGGATTTGCGCGAGGCTCACCAAGGCCTCTTTTTCTCCCGGGTGCACGCGCTGACAAACACACCAGCCACACCTAGCCCCGGCCCCATCGGAGAGCACTCTGCCCAGGGACACCACCAACCCCCTACCGAGGGGCGACACCCGCACAGCAGAAGGCTGGTTCTCAGGGTGTGGTGGCAGAAGGCCTGGGCGCGACAACAGAGAGTGCACAGGCGACCCTCACACCACAGGGAAGCCAGCGAGACTTTCTCCAGCCATCCTTTCATTCATCTTCCCGGTGGACCCCCCCGCACCCCCCCCCGCGCGCGCAGCCCAGGACAAGCCGGGCCCAACAGTGCCTGCGCAAGCATGCCCTTCACCTGTGAATTCTGGAGGGGAGTGGACAGAGAGCTGCTCGAGGCGTGGCAGTGGGCACGCCAGCACTCTACGCTGAACGGGAGCAAAGCCTCACGCACGGAATGCAGTGGTCCCGGTCCCTGCGATGGATGCAGGCCTGGGCCAGCTGGATCCTCCCCCAACTCGAAGGGGGGAGGCGTGGGCCACGGCAGGCAAGACACAACTGTGTCAAAGCTCGGCCCCTCAAAGCCAGTAGGAGAGGGGCCCGAGTGCCCAAACAGAGGCGGCTACAGGTCCCAGAGAGGAAAGCAGTCAGTACTAAGGACGAAAAGCATAGAAATTTTAATTAGCCTGTAAAAAGGGTAAAAGAGTGAGGGAGGAGTGGGGGAAGATGGGGAAGAAAGAAAGGAGGGAGGGAAGACATTTATAAAGGAGTCAGTAGAGAACAGAGTTAAAGAAGGAAAGAAGATGTATGAGTGAACTGTAGGAGCTATAATGAAAATCAAGTATAGTTGTGTACTGGGGACAGATTTAAAAAGTAGGAGTTAGAAAAGAAAAAAGATAAATGATAGTGAATAATTAGGCACGTAGATAGATAGATATTAAAACAGTGGAAGTAAGTAGAGAAGAATGTATGGGAAAGGTAGGATGAGAGAGAAAGAGGGAG
>NW_005355904.1:226331-246705 GCF_000412655.1 Myotis brandtii | reverse complement strand
GCAAGCTCAGAGGCCGGCAGCGGCAGGCGGGGAACCTTGGCTTCCTCCATCACTGGAGCAAGCAAGCCTCCTGTTCGCTTCAGTGCCTGGCTGCCGGCCGCCATCTTGGTTGGCAGTTAATTTGCATAAGGATATGCTGATTAGCCAATGGGAAGGGTGTCGGGGTTATGGCCAATTTGCATGTTTCTCTTTTATTAGATAGGATGAGTCAGTAGGAAAAAGTGTTACATAAAGGAGAAAAATGTGTGAGAGGGAGAAGCCAATAAGGAAGTCAAATACAATTGTGTGTGAAGGGGATAAGAAAAAAAAAAGAAAGTTAATAATAGGGGTGACCAGGCCGGCAGGGGAGGGCAGTTAGGGGGATGAGGCCAGCAGGCAAAGTGGTTGCAGGCAGGCAAATACAATTGTGTGTGAAGGGGATAAGATTAAAAAAAGAAAGTTAATAATAGGGGTGACCAGGCCGGCAGGGGAGGGCAGTTAGGGGGATGAGGCCAGCAGGCAAAGTGGTTAAGGCAGGCAGGCAGGTGAGCGGTTAGGAGCCAGAGGTCCTGGATTGGGAGAGGGATGTCCAGCTGCCAGATCTGGCCTAAACTGGCAGTTGGATATCCCCTGAGGGCTCCCCCATTGGAGAGGGTACAGGTCGGGTTGAGGCACCCCCTCCCCCCATGCACAAATTTTGTGCACTGGGCCTCTAGTACCCATATAAAAGAGATTTGAAGAGCTTCCTCGCCCCTTTTGCCATGTGAGGACATAAGAAGATGGTGGCTAACTATGTACAAACCAGGAAGCAAGCCTTCAGCAGACACTGAATCTTCTGGTGCCTTGATCTTGGACTTCCCAGCCTCCAGAATTGTGACAAATAAACATTGTTTATAAGCTATGGTAATTTTGTTATAGCAGCCCGAACAGACTGTAAAGGCTAGTAATGGGTCCTTTTTTTTTTTTGGCAGGAGAGATGTCAAGCACCTGGTACCTTTTAATTGCTCAGGGTCAGGTGGCCTAGACTCTATGCTTCTGAAAGAGAATAAACACCCTTTGGGCTTCCATAAAGGGATCACAGATAGCTGCTCTTCTTCATGATTCTAGCTGATGATAACTGGGAAGGATACCCCCTTTATTCCCCCTACCTCATACCCTTTGAAACTTGCATAGGGAGTTGAGTTGCCTAGCAGAATAGCTCTGGGGAGGCCCTTGCCATCTCCACTTTGAACCACAAGAATGGACAGCTGGCTCTGGGTCTTACCACATTTCTTCTTCTTTTAAAAAAAAAACAATGTTGTTATCGATTTTATAGAGAGAGAGGAATGGAGCGGGAGAGATAGAAACATCACTGAGAAGGAAACATTGATTGGCTACCTTCTGCACGCCCTCTACTGGAGATGGATCCTCGAACCTGGGCATGAGCCCTGACCAGGAATGAGCTGGTAACCCCTTTGGCACACAGGACAATGCCCAACCACTGAGCAACACTGGCCAGGCCCCACATTTATTCTTGAAGTTATGAATATTTTTTCTTAATTCTTAATTCCCATCATATAACCCCTCACTATATGTTCCCTTATTGCCATACTGCTTTGTACATCCTGAAACCTAACCCTTCTTCCATTTCTCTTCATCTGTTCAAACCTTTCCATGGTACCCTTTGGGGTTCCTACTCTGTCATCAACAGATATACATCCTCACCAGTTCCCTGAATGCTCCCTTGGCCTTCCTGCTCTACATGGAGCCTGGCTCTTCCCGAGGACACTGCTTCCTCTGCAGTCTCCTCAAGGAGAGACTTTTGATTTCAGACACCATGGACCTTAGCACTTGAAAAAAGCATTTCCTTTTCACTGTCTTTTGCTCCTTCTAAGTAATCATTGCTCTTGTTTCCAACTTCAAAGACTATCCCCTTTGAAGCCTGTCTTCAGATGTTATCACCTGCTACCCCACCTTGTTGCTGTGCCTCCAGCGCCTGCTTTGCTTTCTTCCTCTCTACTGCCAATGTGACAATGGCAGCATTTTCAGTTTTCTCTCTTCTGGAACTTTTCTAAGCACTCTAAAAGCATTATTTTGTTTAATTCCCATGATACTGTGAGACAGGTACTATTATCATCCTTATTTTATAGGTGAGTAAACTGAGGTGCAGAGAGTAATATACTTTTTAAAATTTTTATTTTCAACAATAAAGATTTAATCATAAAAGAACCCCAAAGAAACAAAAAAACAAACACTGGTTGGAAACCACACCCTGTGCTCATACCTTGCCATGGTTTGCTCCATCAAAGTGCTCATCACACCATAGTGTCTCTGATAACCACTGGTCCATCTTTCCAGCTAGACCAAGGATGGGACCTGGAACCCTGTGTGATTTTCCCCTGCAGTGCCCACCTGGTCCCTGTGGCCTAGGAAAGCTCTTGCACACCCTACCTTCCTTCCCTCCTTCCCTCCTCCTTCCAGCTGACCCAGAGTTTTCTCTTCTGTGGAGCAGCTGCCAAACCAGTTTGGGGTCAATTAAAGTCTCCAATCATTTCTGTTTTGCTCTCCAAGGCACAGGCTTCCCTGATGACATCCAACTGCCCTAGTCACATTGCCAGATGCTCTGCAGTGGGAATGGTGACGTCTTCCATCCCTGGTGACTCTGGGTAGCACCTGGAGCAGAGCTCAATATTCAGCTGGTGCTCAGGGCAGATCCAAGCAGCATTTTCAGAGCCCCTGGCCTGCATAGTCATTAGTCTCCTGGAATACTCCCAACAGTGCTGGGAGGTTGGGACTAGCACTGTCACTTCAGAACCAGGCTCAGATAGAGTGGCCGGCAGAATAATGGTCTCCCCCAAGGATGCCCACATCCTAATCCCCAGAACCTGGGAATATGTTACCTGAAATGGGAAAGGGGGATTAAGGTTGCAGGTGGAATCAAACTTACTAATGAATTGGCTTTATTAATTAATTAATTATTATTATTATTAAATCTTTATTGTTGAAAGTATTACATATGTCCCCCTTTTCCCCCCACCCTCCGCCCCAGGCCTTCACCACTCTATTGTCTGTGTCCATGGGTTCACTTAGCATGAAATTCTCCAGGTCCCTCCATGCTGTCTCAAAGGGTAAGAGATCCTTCTTCCTCACTGCTGCATAGTATTCCATGGTGTGAATGTACCACAGCTTTTTTATCCACTCATCTATTGATGGGCACTTGGGCTGTTTCCAGATCTTAGCTATTGTAAATTGCACTGCTATGAACATAGGGGTACTTGCATTATTTCTGATTGGTGTCTCAGGTTTCTTAGGATATATTCCTATAAGTGGGATCACTGGGTCAAATGGAAGTTCCATTTTTAATTTTTTTGAGGAAACACCATACTGTTTTCCATAATGGCTGTACCAGTCTGCATTCCCACCAGCAGTTTCCTTTTCTCTGCATCCTTGCCAGCACTTGTCATTTGTTGATTTGTTGATGGTAGCCATTCTGATAGGTGTGAGGTGTTACCTCATTGTCATTTTAATTTGCATCTCTCTGATGATCATTTGAGCATTTTTTCATATGTCTCTTGGCCATCTGTATGTCCACATTGGAGAAGTGTCTATTTAGGTTCTTTGCCCATTTTTAAAAAGTGGATTGTTTGTCTTCTTTCTGTTAAGTTGTATGAGTTTCTTATATATTTTGGATATTAACCCTTTATCAGATGTAACATTACCAAATATGCTCTCCCATATAGTGGGTTCTCTTTTCATTTTGTTGATGGTATCTTTTGCTGTGCAGGTGCTTTTTATTTTGATGTAATCCCATTTGTTTATTTTCTTCCTAGTTTCCTTTGTCCTGGGAGATATATACATAAACATATTGCTATAAGAGATGTCTGAGATTTTGCTGCCATTATTTCTTCTAGGATTTTTATGATTTCCCTAATTACATTTAAGTCTTTTATCCATTTTGAGTTTATTCTTGTGTATGGTGTAAGTTGGTGGTCTAGTTTCATTTTTTTTGCATGTATCTGTCCAATTTTCTCAACACCATTTACTGAAGAGACTGTCTTGACTCCATTGTATGCTCTTGCTTCCTTTGTTAAATATTAATTAAATCAAGTGTAATGGCTTGGGTTGATTTCTGGGGTCTCTGTTCTGTGCCATTGATGTATATGTCTGTTCTTGTGCCAGTATCAGGCTGTTTTGATTATAGTGGCTTTGTAGTATAACTTGATATCTGGTATTGTGATTCCTCCAATTTTGTTCTTTATTCTCAAGACTGCTGCAGCTATTCGGGGTCTTTTTTGGTTACATATAAATTTTTGGAGTATTTGTTCTATATCTGTGAAAAATGCTGTTGGTATTTTAATAGGGATTGCATTGAATTTGTAGATTGCCATGGGTAGTATGGACATATTAATGATGTTGATTATATCAATCCATGAACATGGTATATTCTTCTACTTGTTTATATCTTCTTCTATCTCTTTTTTCAATGTCCTATAGTTTTCTGAGTACAAGTCTTTTACCTCCTTGGTTAAGTTTATTCCTAAGTATCTTCATTCTTTTGTTGTAATGGTAAATGGAATTATTTAGTTAGTTTCTCTCTCTGAGAATTCATTATTGGTGTATAAAAAAGCCATTGATTTTTGGATGTTGATTTTATATCCTGCTACATTACCAAATTCATTTATTAAATCTAGTAGATTTTGGTGGAGTCTTTAGGGTTTTCTATGTATAATATCATGTTATCTGTTAATAATGAGAGTTTTACTTCCTCTTTTACAATTTGGATGCTTTTTATTTCTTCTTCTTGTCTGATCACTGTGGCTAGGACTTCCAGTACTATCTTGAATACAAGTGGTGAATGTGGACATCCCTGTCTTTTTCCTGTTCTTAGGGGAAATGGTTTTAGGTTTTGCCCATTGAATATGATGTTTGCTGTAATTTGTCAAATATTATTTTGAGATATGCTCCCTCTATTCTTACTTTGCTGAGAGTTTTTATAAAAGACTAGAGGCCTGGTGCACAAAATTCATGCACAGGGGAGTGTCCCTCAGCCCGGCCTGCACCCTCTCCAATCTGGGACCCCTCCGACTGGGAATGTCCGACTGCTGGTTTAGGCCCGATCTGGATCAGTAAACCAACACTGGGAATGTCCGACTGCTGGTTTAGGCCCGATCTGGATCAGGCTTAAACCAACAGTGGAACATCCCTCTCACAATCCAGGACTGCTGGCTCTTAACTGCTCTCCTGCCTGCCTGCCTGATTGCCCCTAACTGCTTCTGCCTGCCAGCCTGATCGCCCCCTAACCACTCCCCTGCTGGCCTGATTGATGCCTAACTGCTCCCCTGCTGGCCTGATCTCCCCCAACTGCCCTCCCCTGCCAGCCTGATGACCCACAACTGCCCTACCCTGCTGGCCTAATTGCCCCCAACTTCCCTCCCCTGCCAGCCTGATCGCCCACAACTGCCCTCTCCTGCCACTACCTGCCTCCTCTGTGCAAGGCGGTGGAGACACCAGGACTGGCCTCCACGCTGTTCAGAGCTGCAAGACCCCCAGGCCTCACCATGCCAAGTGGCTGCTGGGCCCTGCCTCCACTGTGCGCACAGCCATCTTGTGATGGCCATCTTGTGACGATGTGAGGGCATGATGCCACCTAGGTTATTATTAGTATAGATAAGTGTTAGATTTTGTTGAATGCCTTTTATACATCTATTAATATGATCATGTGATTTTTGGCTTTCAATTTGATTATGTGATGTATTACATCTTTTGATTTGTGAATATAGTACCAGCCTTCCATTCCTGGAATAAATTCCACTTGGTCACAGTATATGATTTTAAAAATATATTCCTATATGATTTGCTAATATTTTGTTGAGGATTTTAGCATCTATGTTCATCAAGGATATTGGCCTGTAATTCTGTTTCTTTGTAGTGTCTTTATCTGGTTTTGGAATTAGGATAATGCTGGCCTCATAAAAAGAGCTTGGAAATGTTCCTTCTTCTTGGATTTTTTGGAATAGTTTGAGTAGTATAGCTGTTAGTTTTCCTTTGAATGCTTGGTAAAACTCCCCTATGAAGTCATCCAGACCTGGGCTTTTGTTTGCTCGTAGTTTATTTTTTTTTTATTTTTATTTTATTTTTTTTTACTACTGCTTCTATTTCATCTGTTGTTATTGGCCTATTCAAGTTTTCTGATTCTTCCTGATTCAGTTTAGGGAGATGGTATTTTTCTAGGAATTTGTCCATTTTATCCACATTGTCCAGCTTGTTAGCATATAGTTGTTCATAGTATTTTCTTACAATCCTTTGTATTTCTGTGATGTCAGTGTTTACTTCTCCACTTTCATTTCTGATTTTAATTATTTGGGTCCTCTCTCTTTGTTTCTTGATGAGTTTGGCTTCATCAATTTTGTTAATCCTTTCAAAGAACCAGCCCTTGGTTTCATTGATTTTTTTTTTGTATTGATTTTTAGTCTCTGTCATTTATTTCTGCTCTAATCTTTATTGTTTCCTTTCTTCTACTTACTCTTGGCTTGTTGTTCTCTTTCTAGTTCTTTCAGTTGTATGGTTAAATAGTTTATTGCTGATTTTTCTTGCTTTTTTTTTTTTTGGAAGTATGCCTGTAGTGCTATGAATTTCCCACTCAGGACTGCTTTTTCTGTGTCCCAGAGATTTGGGTTTGTTGTGTTGGGTGCACATGTTTACCAGGTTTATATTCTCTTGTTGGTTTGATCCCTTTAACATTATGTAGTGACCTTTGTTGTCACTTGTGATGACTTTAATTTTGAAGTCTGTTTTGCCAGATATGAATATTGATACCACAGCCTTTTTTTCTTTTCCATTTGCATGGAAATTTTTTTCCATCCCTTCACTCTCATCCTGCCTAGGTTTCTCTCTCTATTTTTTCTTTTCATTATAGCAGTTCCCTAAGCATTTTTTGTAATGCTGGCTTAGTGGTGATGAACTCCTTAGCCTTTTTTTTTTGGTCTGGGAAGCTCTTTATTTCACCATGTATTTTTTACTATAGCCTCGCTGGATAAAGTAATCTTGGTTTCAGATCCTTGCTTTTCATTATCTTGAGTATTTCATGCCATTCCCTTTTGGCCTGTAGAGTTTCTGATGAGAAATCAGTTGTCAGCCTTATGGGAGCTCCTTTGTAGGTAACAGTTTTCTTTTCTCTTGCTGCCTTTAAGTTTCTCTCTTTGTCTTTAATTTTTGGCATTTTAATTATGATGTGTCTGGGTATGGGTTTGTTTGGGTTCTTCTTGCTTAGAGTTCTCTGTGCCTCCTGAGTTTGTGTGACCTTTTCCTTTATCAGGTTAGGGAAGTTTTCTGCCATTGTTTCTTCAAACACATTCTCTATCCCTTTCTCTCTTTCTGCCTCGTCTCACACACTTGCTATTCTAATCCTGCTATTCTAATATTGTTATGTTTCACATTGTCCCACAGCTCCCTTAAGCTGTACTGATTTTAATTGTTTTTTCTTTTTGATTCTCTGATTGAGTGACTTTTTTCAACCCTGTCTTCTAATTCACTGATTTGATCCTTAGTTTTCCCTAATTTGTGTATTCCTTCTTCCAATGTGTTCTTTATTTGTGCTATGTCATTTTTTAAATTTCTGTTTTCATAGTTACTATATCTTTTCTCATGATGTTGAGCATCTTTACCATCATTATTTTGAACTCTATGTCTGATAAATTTCTTATCTCCATTTCATTTATCTCTTCTTCTGGAGAATTCTCTTGTTCTTTCATTTGGGGATTGTTTCTTTATCTCGTCATTTTGGCTGCATATTTGGGTTTGTGACTGTATTAGGTAGATATGATACACTTTTCAATCTCTAGTGCAGGACAGTGTCAAATGCTGCTTCTGACTAATTAGCTCGGACAAACACTCAAAGCCTGCAAAGACAGCCTGAAGACTGTTTGGATTCAGTCTTGCGTAGCCCTCAGGCAATTATCCTGATGTGTGGCAAGAGTTTCTCCAACAGGGTGGGGCAATTGCTTCTGCTGGAGGCTAATTGTTATTCCCAGTCTCTTTTTTAAAAAAATTGTTTATTGCTTAAAGTATTACAAAGGGTATTACATATGTCTCCTTTTTTCCCCCACCCTTGACAATCCCCTGGCCTTCCCTACCCACCAGTGTCTTATGTCTTTGCCCATTTTTTGATTGGATTGTTTATCTTCTTTTTGTTAAGTTGTATGAGTTCCCTATAAATTTTGGAGATTAGGCCCTTATCAGATATGACGTTGGCAAATATGTTTTCCCACGCAGTGGGTTTTCTTGTTGTTTTGTTGATGGTTTCTTTTGCTGTGCAGAAGCTTTTTATTTTGATGTAGTCCCATTTGTTCATTTTCTCTTTAGTTTCAACTGCCCTAGGAGCTGTATCAGTGAAGAAATTGCTTTGGCATATGTCTGAGATTTTGTTGCCTTTGGATTCTTCTAGAATTTTTATGGTTTCCTGTCGTACATTTAAGTCCTTTATCCATTTTGAGTTTATTTTTGTGTATGGTGTAAGTTGGTGGTCTAGTTTCATTTTCTTGCATATATCTGTCCAATTTTCCCAACACCATTTATTGAAGAGACTATCTTGGCTCCATTGTATGTTCTTGCCTCCTTTGTCAAATATTAATTGAGCATATTGGTTCGGGCTAATTTCTGGACTCTCTATTCTATTCCACTGATCTATATGTCTGTTCTTGTGCCAGTACCAGGCAGTTTTGAGAACAGTGGCTTTGTAATACAGCTTGATATCTGGCATTGAGATCCCACCTACTTTGTTCTTTCTCAGGATCGCTGCAGCTATTCGGGGTCTTTTTTTATTCCAGATGAATTTTTGGAGAGTTCGTTCTAGATCTTTGAAGTAGGCCATTGGTATTTTAATGGGAAGTGCGTTGAATTTATAGATTGCTTTGGGTAGTATGGACATTTTAATGATGTTGATTCTACCAATCCAAGAACATGGTATGTTCTTCCATCTCTTTATGTCTTCCTCTATCTCTTTTTTCAACGTCCTGTAGTTTTCTGAGTAGAGGTCTTTTACCTCTTTAGTTAAGTTTATTCCTAGGTAGCTTAATTTTTTTGGTGCGATGGTAAATGGGATTGTTTTTCTAATCTCTCTTTCTGAAAGTTCACTATTGGTGTATAGAAATGCCTCAGATTTCTTGGGGTTAATTTTGTATCCTGCTACATTGCCAAATTCATGTATTAAGTCTAGTAGTTTTTTGATGGAGTCTCTAGGGTTTTGTATGTATAATATCATGTCGTCTGCAAATAAGGACAGTTTTACTTCCTCTTTTCCAATTTGGATGCCTTTTATTTCTTCTTCTTGTCTAATTGCAATGGCTAATACTTCCAGGACTATGTTGAAGAGGAGTGGCGAGAGTGGGCATCCCTGTCTTGTTCCTGTTCTTAGGGGAAATGGTGTTAGTTTTTGTCCATTGAGTATGATGTTGGCTGTGGGCCTGTCATATATGGCTTTTATTATGTTGAGGTATGATCCTTCTATTCCCACCTTGCTGAGAGTTTTTATCAAAAATGGGTGTTGGATTTTGTCGAATGCTTTTTCTGCATCAATTGATATGACCATGTGGTTTTTTTCTTTCAATTTGTTTATGTGATGTATTACGTTTATTGATTTACGGATGTTGTACCATCCTTGCATTCCTGGGATAAATCCTACTTGGTCATGGTGTATGATCCTTCTGATGTACTGTTGGATCCGATTTGCTAAGATTTTGTTGAGGATTTTGGCATCTATGTTCATGAGGGATATTGGCCTGTAATTCTCTTTCATTGTGTTGTCTTTACCTGGTTTTGGTATTAGGGTGATGCTGGCTTCATAGAATGAGCTTGGAAGTGTTCCTTCCTCTTGAATTTTTTGTAGTAGTCTGAGGAGGATAGGTTTTAGTTCTTCCTTGAATGTTTGGTAAAACTCCCCTGTGAAGCCGTCTGGTCCTGGGCTTTTGTTTGCTGGGAGCTTTTTGATGACTGCTTCAATTTCTTCCATAGTTATTGGCCTATTGAGATTTTTAGATTCTTCCTGATTGAGTTTTGGAATGTTGTATTTTCCTAGGAATTTGTCCATTTCCTCCAGGTTGTCTAGTTTGTTGGAGTAGAGCTGTCCATAGTATTGTTTAACAATCATTTGTATTTCTGTGGGGTCTGTTGTTATTTCGCCTCTATCGTTTCTGATTTGGTTTATTTGGGTCCTCTCTCTTTGCTTCTTGGTGAGCCTGGCTAGAGGTTTGTCAATCTTGTTTATCCTTTCAAAGAACCAGCTCTTGGTTTCATTGATTTTCTGTATTGTTTTTTTGGTCTCTATGTCATTTATTTCTGCTCTAATCTTTATTATCTCCTTCCTTCTGCTCACTCTGGGGTTTTCTTGTTGCTCTCTTTCTAATTCTTTGAGTTGAAGAGTTAGATGATTTACTACCATTTTTTCTTGTTTTTTGAGATAGGCCTGTAGAGCTATAAACTTCCCTCTCAGGACTGCTTTCATTGTGTCCCATAGGTTTTGGATTGTTGTGTTTTCATTGTCATTAGTGTCCAGGATGTTTTTAATTTCTTCTTTGATGTCATTGGTAACCCAATCAATATTTAATAACATGCTATTCAGCTTCCAAGTGTTTGAGTATTTTGGGTTGTTTTTATTGTAGTTTATTTCTAATATTATGCCATCATGGTCTGAGAAGATGCTTTTTATGATTTCAATCTTCTTGAATTTGTGGAGACTTTGCTTGTGACCCAATATGTGGTCTATTTTTGAATATGTCCCATGAGCACCTGAGAGGAATGTATATTCCATGGCTTTGGGGTGAAGTGTTCTGAAGATGTCTATTAAGTCCATCTGATCTAGTGAGTCATTTAGGATTGCTGTTTCTCTGCTGATTGTTTGTCTAGAGGACTTATCCAGTGATGTCAGTGGTGTATTAAAGTCCCCTACTATGATTGTATTGTTGTCGATCTCTCCTTTGATATCTTCCAGGAGTTTTTTTATGTATTTGGGTGCTCCTGCATTGGGTGCATATATGTTTACCAGGGTTATATCTTCTTGTTGTATTGATCCCTTTAGTATTATGAAGTGGCCTTCCTTATCTCTTGTTATGGCCTTCACTTTGAGGTCTATTTTGTCTGATATAAGTATTGCTACCCCAGCTTTCTTTTCCTTTCCATTTGCCTGAAAGATATTTTTCCATCCCTTCACTTTCAGTCTGTGTGAGTCCCTTCTAATGAGGTGGGTCTCTTGTAGACAGCAGATGTATGGGTCATGTTTTTTTATCCATTCAGCCACTCGATGTCTTTTGGTTGGAGCATTTAGTCCGTTTACGTTTAAAGTTATTATTGAAAGGTACTTGTTTATAGCCATTTCTTTTTGTGTGTGGCTGTTTTCTTTCTGAGCTTTTTATTCCTTCTTTTTACACCAGTCCCTTTAGCATTTCTTGCATTGCAGGCTTGGTGGTGATAAACTCCCTTAGCCTTTTTTTGTCTGTGAAGCTTCTTATTTCCCCTTCAATTTTGAATGATAGCCTTGCTGGATAGAGTATTCTTGGGTTCAGTCCTTTGCTTTGCATCACTTTGTAAATTTCTGTCCATTCTTTTCTGGCCTGATGTGTTTCTGTTGAGAAATCATTTGATAATCTAATGGGAGATCCCTTGTATGTAACTTTCCGTCTCTCTCTTGCAGCCTTTAAGATTCTCTCTTTGTCCTGAACATTTGCCATGGTAATTATGATGTGTCTTGGTGTGGGTCTTTTCGGGTTCACCTTGTTTGGGACTCTCTGTGCTTGTGTGACTTTTTTCTTCCCCACTTCAGGGAAGTTTTCTGATATTATTTCTTCGAGTAGGTTTTCTAATCCTTGTTCATCTTTCTGTTGTTCTGGCACCCCTATTATTCGTATGTTGTTTCGTTTCATGTTGTCCCAAAGCTCCCTTAGGCTCTCCTCCTGTCTTTTAATTTTTTTCTCCAATTGCAGTACAGTTTGGGTGTGTTTTGCTTCCTTGTCTTCTAATTCACTAATTCGGTCCTCCGCTTCTCCTAGTCTACTGTTGATGCTTTCAATGGTGTTTTTTATTGCAGCTATATCGCTCTTCATTTCTTCTTGGGTCTTGCATAAGTTATTGATTTTTTCATCTGTTTCTTCTTGCTTCTTGCATAAGTAGTTGATTTTTTCCTCCATCCGGTTTATGCACGCTAGGACCCTTATTCTGAATTCTTTTTCTGTCATGTTGCATGCCTCTGTCTCACTTATCTGCTTTTCTGGCGAGTCCTCCTTTTCTTTCCTTTGGGGGTTTCTTTGCCTACCCATGTTTGATCTCACTGACATATCTAGATGTTGAGTTTTTCAGTGGCTGCTCTTTGGGTGGCAGTGGCTCCTTGGGCTGTGTTTTCTCCTCGGGTGGTTGTGGTAGCAGCTGCTCCTCAGTTGGCAGCTGCTCCTCTGGTGGGTGCTGTTCACAGCTGTGGTGGCTCTTCTGGCTGGTGGGGGGAGGCTTCACGTACAGCTGCTGTTCCTTAGGCAGAGGGTATGGTGATCAGGAGGCTGCTGTTGCTTGGATCTGCTGCGTTGATTTAAAGGCACAAAATACAACACAACAAGGTACAATGTACCAGGCAGTGAACAGAAATGTGTTCACGATATTAAGAACCCCAAATAAAGGTGACCACCCGAGCTAAGAGAATTAGGGGATAAGGAAGAGAGAAGAGAAAAAGAAAAAAGAAAAAAAAGAAAAAAAGGAGTGAAAAAATAAAATTGGGAAAAAGGAGGGAAAAAAATGTAAGAGCGAAAAGAGAGAATGAAGTATAAGAGGGGAATAGACTATTTATATGAGGAGAAAACTCCGATAGAACCGCCACTAATCCCAACTAATTCCAGCAACAGATCCCAGCAACAGATCCCTGGAGATGAATTTAAACTACAAACAACCAATAATATTAAGCAAGGCAAGGGAAAACACAAGCACAAAAATAACTGGGGGTGGGGGGACCAGCAGAAAAATAAAAAGAAAAAGCAAAACAACCTCACAAACAATACTAAAAAAAACCCAAAAAACCAATATACTCTACAATTAAGCAAACAACAACAAAACAATAGAAAGAGAAAAGAAAAAAATTTGGGTAGTGAAGAAAGATAAGGGATAGGTGTATAAAGATTTAGAGTCGGGGATTGGAAATAGTATATATAAGTAGGGTGAAATTTTGACAGGGGGTAAAAAGAAGGAGTAGGGAGAATCTAAAGCAGGAATAGGGTAAGAGAAACCGGACATCAAAAGGGGAAAAGTGAGGAAGAGAGTTTTAGCATAGAGGTAAAATTGAGGTAGAGAAAAATGATGCTAAAGGAACGATGAAAATAGAATGTAGAACACTAATCCCAAAATAAAATAAAGAGAAAATAAAATGACACTTTAAAAAATGGTAAAATGGTAGCAGTAATAATACTGATTAAAAATAAAAATGCATTAATTAAAAGGGCAAAATCAGGTGATGGAAAAAGAAAAAAAATTGGTTTCTTAGTTAAAAGTTGAAAAAAGAATAAAAAAAATAAATAAAAATTTTCAGTAGTGAAGGTCCTTCGGTTCTTCTATTCTTCAGTCTGGCTCGCCTTAGTCCTGCTAGGTATTCAGGAGAATGTTTAATTTCCCTGTGATACACTGTTCCTTCATATTGTAAACCACAGTTCTGATTTTATAGCCGGCCATATTTGTTTCCCAGACTGCCTTAACTTGTATTTACCTAAGAGTCAGTTTGTGGCTCAGCCTTTGGGTGGCAGTGTTTCTGGATTGACCTCCGAGGCTATACGGCCTCTCTATCCAGGAGTTAGGGTTTATTTTCTCTATTGCACTTAAAACTGGTTTGGGGAAGTCCCCTGTCCAGAGCTGGTTCTTTAATCATTACCCTGCTCTGTGTTGTTGCTGGGACTGAAAGTCCCTCTATAAGCCAGACCCTGTTAACTCCCAGGGACTAATCAGATTATTTAATCCTTCATCTCGTTTAGGGTGGAATCTGGGTGTGGCTGTGCTCCTTGCCTGGGGGCTGGAGGGAGGAATCCTAACCTCCGGAGAAAATGGCTGCCCTAGTCCCGGGCTCAGGGGTGACTCAGCACTCAATTTGCTGCCACCTCTCCTGGCCCCCCTTCTCTCCTCAGCCTCTCCCCAGATTCCACTCATCCGCACCTTCTCCCTCTCTTCAGCACAGGTGAGTGTCTGTATCCGAAATATCCTATGAGCAGGGTTCAGTGAAAACAAACAAACAAATGCCGGCTGCAGAAACGGGGAAGGCTGAGTCTCTGTAAGCTCCTCTCTTACCTGCACTGCATGGTCTGGTCAGCTCTTCAGGCTGCCCCTTTTAGGCTCAGTCCTCCGTAATTACAGAACCCAGATCTCAAATCCCCCGGGGCCAACAGTCCCGCGGATCTCCTTTCCCCAGTCAGGGGCTGTGCCTGTCCCAAAAGACGCAGCTGTGTGCCACAAGGTCTCCCTCTGACCCTCTGGGCTCAGAGGTCTGGCAAACTTTCCTGCCCAGATCCCTGGTTTTTTACCTTTCCAGGGAGCTCTGCCCTTCCCGGCTGTAAACTGTCTCACCAGCTGAGTAATTTTGCCAATTCGGGGTGGGTGTTATTAGTTTCAGCTGCTTACTCCATTTGCTCCGGGACAAGACCTGGGATGTGTCTGCCTATACCGCCTCCATCTTGAATCTCTCCCTAAGATTCATTCTCTCCCAGTCTCTTAATGGGCCTCAGAAACTCCACACCATGGGACAAAGTGTTTTCCAATAGGGTGGGTCAACTGTCTTCCTCTAGGAAAAACGCCTGGATAACAACTGTCTGCATGAGAACAATAACCTTTGCAGTATAAGGGAATGACTCAACTGAGGAAACTGGGGTGTGGGAGCAGGCCTAAGCCAGCAGTCGGACATCCTTAGCACTGCTGGAGAGGCTCCCACCACTCTAAGCTTTGGGGTGATTGCAGCAGCAGGAGAGGCTCCCACCACTGCCGCTGTGCTTGCCAGCCGTGAGCCTGGCTTCTGGCTGAGCAGCACTCCCCTTGTGGGAGCACACTGACCACCAGGGGGCAGCTCCTGCATTGAGCATCTGCCCCCTGGTGGTCAGTGTACATCATAGCAACCGGTTGTTCTGCTGTTCGGTCAATTTGCATATTAGCCTTTCATTATATAGAATTATCTCAAATAGGGATTTTAAATTTTTCACTCTCTGGCATCACTACTATCTTTTTTTTTATTGTGGTATGACAACTTCAGAATTCCTAAAGTCCAACTCTATTGAACATCTATTATTTCACTTATACTCATCCCCTTGAAATATTTATTTCCTTTCAGTGGGTGATGGCAACAAGCTAGGTAGCACTTCCTGATTCAGTTATCTAATGTTACACAACCATCACCCCAAAGCTTAGAGTGCAAAACAACAAGCATTTTATATGCTCACAATTTTGTGGGCCAGGAATTTTAGCAGGGCTTGGCTAGATGGTTCTTCTGCTCCATGTGGCATCAGCTGGAGTCTCTCATTAGGTTATAGTCAGATGGCCCCTAAGATTGGTGCATCCAAGACAGCTTCACTCACATGACTGGAGTCCTGGTGGTGATGGCTGGGATCTCTCTTTCTCTCTCTCTGTCAATTCATAAAGGATGGCCTCCTTTATTTATGCAGCATTCTATTAGTCAAAACAAAATATATGGTGGGCCCAGATCCAAATGGAGGGAAAATAGACTATGTCCCTTGGTGGGTGATTGGCAAGATCACGCTGCAAAAAAGCAAGTGGAATGAGGTTATTGCAGCCATCTTTGGAAACACAGTTTCTCCTTTCAAGCACTTATCTGTTCCTTACCCTCTCCCCCTCTTCCTTGCCTGACCTAGTCAAACCCAGCTGTCAATCAACTCTACGCTTGTACTTGAGTAAAATCTGGAGAAAAATCGCACAACTTTATAACTATTATCACTTTTATATTAGTACCATGATTCTTAAATAATCTCTGAAAATTGCTAAGCAATCTTAACAGTTTCCTGAATGTTCACCTTCCCATTTTCCTTTTAGGACCATTTCATACTCCTTCTTCTTCTTTAAATCTCCAACAGTATTTTATCCCTTGAGCTCACACTGGGATTAACTTCACCTCACAATTTATAGACACAATCAGATAAGAATTATGTACCTCATTTTTCTACCATCATATCTATCCACTTACATGAATCTGTACTCACACACTTTCCATTATGCTGAAATGTAAAAAGTATCCCTGATCCCATCCAAGGCAAACCCTTCCACTGTGCATGGAATCCTCCATCCTTTCTTGTCTTAACAAAGACTTCATTCCTGAATATGTCCCTCCTTTCTCCATCATCAATTTCTCTCACTCTCTTGTTTCTACTTAACACTCTCTTCTTGATCTCATCTAATCCCATAGCTTTAAATGCAATCTATCCTCTGACGACTCCCAAATTCTATCTCTACCTAGGGCTTTTCTCCTGAACTCCAGACTGTGTATCCTGCTGCCTATCTCATGTTTACACTTAAACGTCTAATAAGAATTTCAATATTAACAGAGCTAACACAGGAGAATGGATTTTAGCTCCTTACTTCTACCCTAACCTGTGAGCAAAGAGCATGACTATTCAGTTTTTCTTGACAAATATCTAGTAGTCTCAGTAGATTCTTGTTTTTTTCCACATCCCACATCCATCCATCCATCCATCCATCCATCCATCCATCCATCCATTCATCTATCCATCCATCCAACCATCCTTGCACTCCACATGCAAATATTCTGAATTTGACTATTTTACTGTGTCCATTGGTATCACCCTGGTCCAAGCCAAAATAGCACCTCCTAGCTCCCCATCCTACCTTTAGTTTCCTTGGTTACAATTTATTTTATTACTAATTGGGTAAAGACATCACACTGTGGTTAGCATCACAGCACACAGCATCAAAATGCCTGGTTCAAATGACACACGAATTAAAGTGAGAGTCAACTTATTAAAGTGAATATCAGAGTATTTTATATTCCTACTTAAAACTTTTTAATTACTTTGCATTACATTTGAACAAAATCAACTTGCTAATTGTGGCCTAAAGGGCCCAGTAAGATCTGGCCTCATTCTCTGAACTCAACTTCTATTATCTCTCCTTTACCCACTTTATTCTAACCAGCTGGCCTTCTTCCTAGCTTGAGAACAAGCCAAGCTCCTTCTAGTTTCAGGCCTTTGAATGCTATACTTCCTTAAACATTTGCATGGGTGCTCTCATCATTTGCATCTCAGTTCAAATCATCTCCTCCCAGAGACCTCTGATTACAGGAGATAAAGCAGGTTTCTCATGCCCCCTTATTGACACTATATATCATGTGACTCTATTTTATTCATAGCAATCACTATCTAAAATTTGCTTATTCATCAAATTGTTCCCATGTTTACTGTTCATCTTCCTCAGCAGAATGTCAGCTTTTTGAGGGCCAGAACTTTATCTTGTGATTCCCAGAACTTAGACAAAGCTTGGCACAGAGTATGTACTCTGTAAATATTTATTGACTGACTAGAGCAGTGCCTTTTGATTTATTGACTAATATAAATCATTCATACACATGAGAAAAATTTTAAATAGCATCAGGCAGAAAATAAAAAATGTAATTATCCTTTTGCCTGCTCTCAGGACCTCCTGCTCAGTGTCCCATTCCCAAGAAATAAGCTGGTTTTGGAAGTTGTAGAATTTAGTACATTAAAATTACTCCTTTCCTCTCCTCTATTTTAATTTTAACTAATTTATTTTGAACTTAAAAGTTACATTATTTTTAAAAAATGTCTTCCTTTGGTTACCTTTGTAGCCCTGTCACTATTGTTTTGTATCCTCTTTATGTAAGAAGAGAAAATGTCCACCACAGACACTTCCTTCTCCTAGTCTTTGGCCCCTCATCTCCCAGTTTAAGTCATTACTTTACATGATCAAGATTTATTACATTTATATGCTGATCTCTCTGATCTGTAACTATAATTAAGTCTTCTGTGCTTTGGATAGTTTTTTAAAATCAAATACCATTAAATGGCACTTGAAATTATGATTATGTAAATATTACTCAGTGGAGAACCAAGTAGTTTGATTACACTTGTGGAGAAGGAAAAATAATTCTAAATCACCAAACCCATAGTACTAAAAGGAAAAATATCCAATCTTCAAAGTCAAATGAATTCTGTTTCCACTTCATATTTTTTTACTTGCTAAAATCATGCTGCAGTTTAATTTGCTTTAATTTGACATGATTTTTTTTACAACTTTGTTTTGTCTTTTCCAAAATATCTAATTGCCTCTCTTTTTTTCTTGTAGATATGAAAATTATAATAATAAAAATAAATTTATTTAGAAAAGTTACTGAGTGCTAGGCATTAAATGTTTTGCATGCATTATTCCACTTAATACCCACAATGACCCTATGAAGTAGACATTATTTTTATACCAATTTTTCAAACAAAATATTGAGTCAAAGAGAAGTTAAGTAACTGCCCAAGGTCACCCATAGTTTATAATTTGAGCCAACCAGTTTGATTTTGGAGACTGAAATTTTAATCATGTTATGATGTCTTTACCCAATTGTTAACAGTTGCAGTGTTATTGAAGTAAATGTGTTTTGTTTTTTTTAAATTGAAGATCTTTTGGGGGGGCATTTACAACTTCCGGTTTCAAATTGAACTTTCAGGGTTAGTACTGTGGCTTAGCTGTCATCTTGACATTTTATTATATTGTATTTTTGGTTTGGTCCACATGTCTTCCCCTTTCTTCTATTCCATTTAAATCTTTGCTGGTAGAACAATGACAAATAAGTTTTTCAGAGAGGGTAACTGGAAAGTAAGAGTTCTGTGTCCTTGAATATTTAAAAGTCACTATATTGTCCTCATACTTGATTGATAATTTGGCTAGCTATAACATTTAGGTTGAAAATAATCTATGAGAACTCTGCCAGCATAGCTCCACTATCTTCCAGTATACAGTATGGCTGATGAGAAGTATTATGCCAGTTCTTTTGTAGATATTTCCACTGCCCCCAGAAGTTTTATGTTTGCTTTATCTTTTTGTTTAGTAATTGATACATCCAAGGCTTGTGCTTGCTTCTGCTCTAGGAAATTTTCTTCTGTGATTTATTTGATAATTTCCTTCCATTCAGCTTTTTGCTTCTCTCCTTCTGAAATTTTTGCTGTTTGGTGTTGACATTCCTAGGTTAAAATTAGATCTACCATATTGCTTGAGTTTTTCTCCTCTTTTGTTTTAAAACATTTCTCTTTTTTTTCCTTTTTTCTTTCTTTTCACTCTATAATCTTTCTTTGACATTGTCTTCTAACCCTTTTATTGTTTTAGTTTGACAATTATATGTTTGATTTCCAAAAATTGTAGTTGTTCTCTGTACCATGTTCAAGTATCCTCTTAGATTTTGATGGATGCAGTGTCTATCTATCCCATTTACATTTGTTCCTTTGTAATTTTGCCTGTTCAAATCTTTTGCCTATTTTTCTGTTGGTATGATTGTCTTTTATTAATCTAGTAGAGGTCCAGTGCACGAAATTTGTGCATGGGTAGGGTCCCTAGTGGCTGTTGGCTGCGGGCTGGGGCCTTCCTTCATTCTGTGCCGCCCCCTGGTGGTCAGCGCACATCATAGTGAGTGATAGAACTTCTGGTCTCCAGGTCGAACTCCCATGGGGACACTTTGCTTATTAGCCTTATCCTATCTAATAAAAGACAAAAGGGTAATTAACCATACCTCTGCTACGCTTCCCATTGGCTAATCAGGGTGATATGCAAATTAACTGCCAGCAAAGATGGCGGCCGGCAGCCACACAGCTGAAGCGAACATGAGGCTTGCTTGCTCCAGTGATGGAGGAAGCCAAGGTTCCCGGCCTGCCACGGCCAGGCTCTGAGCCCAAAAGCAACAATGTTTCAATTATAGAAGCTAAACAAACCCCAGATACCTGCTTTCAGCCTGCCGTGGCCTCAGAGCTGGGAGCATCAGTGAGGGCAACAATGTTTCAATTATAGAAGGTAAATAAATCCCAGAATAAAAAAAAAAAGAAAAAAAGGAGAGGCTGGGAGCTTCAGTTGCTGGCCAGCCTGAAAACAGCCCTCAGCCCCTCACCCAGGCTGGCCAGGCACCCCAGCGGGACCCCCAACCTGATCCGGGACACCCTTCAGGGCAAACCAGCAGGCCCCCACCTGTGCACCAGGCCTCTATCCTATATAGTAAAAGGGTAATATGCAAACTGACCTTAACAGCAGAAAGACTGGGAATGACTGGTCACTATGACACACGCTGACCACCAGGGGGCAGACGCTCAATGCAGGAGCTGCCCTCTGGTGGTCAGTGCACTCCCACATGGGGGAGCTCTGCTCAGCCACAAGCCAGGCTGATGGCTGCCAGTACAGC
>NW_005355904.1:209073-225972 GCF_000412655.1 Myotis brandtii | reverse complement strand
CTTTTATATATTAAGAATTTTTCTCTTTTGTATATACATATGTATGGATGAGAAGAATTCTTGTATTGCTATATATGTATATATATGTATATATGCACACATATATACAATCAAACAATTTTTTAGTCTCTGATGTTCTTTTTAGTTTTGTTTAGAATTTTGTAAAATAAAAAAGCTTTGAGTTCTTTGTGTGCATTCTTTTTCTTATAGGTTTATTTGTTTTGGTACTTTTGAAGTTTAAATGTTTCAGTCATCTGGAATTTGCCTTTGTGCAAGTGTAATATAGATCTAACTATACTGTTTTGCTAAACAGATGGCCTATTGTACCAACATTATTCACTGAGTAATATTTTATTTACCCATCAAATTGAAATGTTTTTGAAATACACCTAATTCATACATGCATTAGGATCTGCTTCAAAGGTATTAATTGTTTTTTTTTTATCACTGAATTTGCTTACTATGTAGTAGTACACTGTCTTAATTATTGTGGTAGTGAAAATTACAATGACTAGCTTTCCCCCAAAATTTAAAAGCAATTCTTTCCTAGTTATTCTTTCATATGAACTTCAGAATAATTTAAACACACTATTTTCCATCCCCAATCTACTGAATCTAATGTGTTCAGCTTGAAAATTAATTGAGGAGAACTAACATCTTCATGATATCCAGGCTTCTCCTCTCATGATTTGTCTTCTCACCTATTCAAATAGCTGGCTTGTTTTTATATAATCAGTAAATAGGTGCAATAGAATATCTTTAATAAACCCATAAAATCATGCAGAGGTATGGTCTAACCCAGCAGCCCTGTACGAGAAACCAGGACACCTGAGTTCTCCCCATACCCCTGCCACCAATTGGCTGTATGTACTTGAACAATGAGCATCTCTGGGCCTCAGTGTTTCCACATATAACATTAGGAAGCCTCGAAAAGAAGTCTCTAAGATCTCTCCAGCAACAGTAGTATGTGAGTTGAGTCACGATGCAAAATTTGTATAGCAAGTGGTCCCCCAAAAGAGGAGTAATGCTACTATAGCTCACTTCACCATTGTCACAGGCGTTCCTGGAACTTTGATAGAACATATCCACCTATACTCCTTAGGTGAAAGTCACTAAGAAACAGAACTGTGTATACTATGGAATTAGTTCCATTTCTTTTATTTTCTTGCTTTTAGTGCTGTGATAAAAACAAATTTAAAACTGCCTCACAATGCCATGGTTGCTGTTCCAAAGGAGGGGTGAAATGTGAGCTCTCAATAGGAGGAGGTGCGCCTCATGTCAGAGGCATGGAGCCCTGGGCACTGTTACCATTTTGCAAAGCTCCAGGGAAGTGAGACAAAAGAACGGAGCAGCTTTGAAAATCCCTGCCAAACTCTTCTTAAGAGCAGCAGAATCAGTAGGAAAATGAGGCTTCTGAGAGCATGACCAAGCATTTAATGCCCCCTTGAAACCCACAAAACAAAAACACAATCATTTTCATCTTATGATTACAAAGGAAACATGAAGGACAGTGCCTTTGCTTGATCTCTATAAGTAGATTATAAAGCTTAGCTAGAAATTCTTTTGCAACAAAGTGGCCAAAGCTTTGTGGCCAGGACAGAATAACCCAGAGCAGAGCTTCAGGTGCACGTGAGACCTTTTATCCCTAGAAAAATGAGGCGTAATTTCTACATTATATATGATTTTAACCTGCACACTTCTTCTACTGCTTTTGAACAGATTCAGTATCAAGAACAATCAAACTCCAACTCAGTGGTGGCAGCCCTTAATACAGTGGTTCTCAACCTTATGGCCCTTTAAATACAGTTTCTCATGTTGTGACCCAACCATAAAATTATTTTCGTTGCTACTTCATAACTGTAATGTTGTTACTGTTATGAATCGTAATGTAAATATCTGATATGCAGGATGGTCTTAGGCGACCCCTGTGAAAGGGTCATTCGACAGCCAAAGGGGTCGAAACCCACATGTTGAGAACTGCTGCCTTAATAGCTCGCATTTACATGGATATTTTTGAAAGCTTTGTTTTTTTCATTGTCACAAAAAATGAACCTCTGATGCATAAGTAAGCCCTAGAACAGCGGTTCTCAACCTGTGGGTCACGACCCCTTTGGGGGTCGAATGACTCTTTCACAGGGGTGGCCTAAGACCATCAGAAAACACATATGTAATTACATATTGTTTTTGTGATTAATCACTATGCTTTAATTATGTTCAATTTGTAACAATGAAAATACATCCTGCATATCAGATATTTACATTATGATTCATAACAGTAGCAAAATTACAGTTATGAAGTAGCAACGAAAATAATTTTATGGTTGGGGGTCACCACAACATGAGGAGCTGTATTAAAGGATCGCGGCATTAGGAAGGTTGAGAACCACTGCCCTAGAAGAAGAGTTTAATATATTGACAGATAAAAACACAGCACACTCTGAAGAAATGTATTGTGGACATACACACACACACCATAAAAATGTTTTCAATTTCATTTGGTGTTAAGATACATCATTCGGAACTGCACATGGAATGTTTATGGCAGGATGCAGATGTGCCTGAATGAATGAAACCCTTCTTGTGCTGTGCCTCTCAGCTCCGCCCAGGCTCCCAGCATCTGGAAGTTGTGGCCATGCTGAATGAGGTAAAATGTTTCCAGATTTGAGGGACAGTATGAGGCCTTTTACACAAAGTTTATGTAATATTAATTAAGTTTGCAGCTAACTAATGTAGTACTCTTAGAGGTTTCTGTGAGGTAAATCCTCATAAGGAACTTCTAACGTGAAGAGAAAGAGTTTTCTCCTAGCCCCAGAAACCTTTTCTTGCTTTCTTTTTAAAGATGGCCTAACATAAATTCACCCTGTTTGGACACATTGAAATCTGTTCTCATTTCATTGTGGAAAATACCTACTGCAGAGCCTCCTTTCCAATCTGGTTCTGGGGAAGCATTTAATTCCATATCATGGGAGGAGTGCTTCATGTGGATAAAGAGTGGTGAAAATGCTATGAAAGTGACATGATTGAAAGAGAGAGTAATATGAATTCTAAAACAAGACAGTTTTCTTTGACTTCATTGCAGACTTAAGGAAGAGGCGGTGTGAACCAACATCCTGCAAGCAGAAGCAGCCAGAGCTCTGGGGCAGCGCCGCTGGGTAGCTGCTCACCAGGATCTCTCACTCCATCATTCCACGGGAATGGTGCTAGCTCCCCTTTCTCTTCCTGCTGCCTTTGGGGTCAGGCCCTGAAGCTGAGCATGCCCACAAGTGTTGCCTCTTTTCAGCCACTTCTACAGGCTCCCAGTGTTTCTCAAGAGCAAATTTCACCAACTCTGGTTGGCCTTCCACGTCTGCCAATGTAAGTGGGGTCTCCCAGTTAAATACCTTCACAGCATCCATGGGTTTTCTTCGTGGTTCCCATGGCTGTCTGTAAACATGCCTCTACTTGTGTGCTTACCAGTCAGGGCTGCTGCTCCTAGCACCTGGAGCCTGGCACAGAGAAGGTGCCAGTACATCCTTGTGACAAAGAAGTGAACTCTGGTGTTTGAGGAAGACTGCTTTCCCTTTGCCAGCCTTGTCCAGGCAGAGTTCTCCAAGTTTCATTTTCATCTGTTTCCTTTGTACTTTTTCATTCCCTATCTCTGTCCTTTTCTTCTTCCCAGGTTCATTTGTAACAACCTTATTGTTTTTCTTGTTTTTGTTTTTTTCTTTCCCATGTTGCTCTAGAAGGAAACAGATGGGTAGAGAATTTTAGATGAATACTGAATATCACATTGCCATTGCTGAGATCATTTCAGAATTTTCTAAAATTACCCTTCATGGTTACATGGCCAGGGAGAAAACACCCTGGGTTTTGAGAATTGGGATGCTGTGGCCAGGTTTATATATGATTAAAGAGACAAAGACTCACCAGGATAAAGCTGCTGGAGTTTTTTTCAGCAAAGAGAATAGAGTTAATAAATAGTGCCCACCTGGAGGCATGCTCCTTCTTCTGTGTGTGTGTTTCTTGTCATTGTAGCTAAATGTTCTGTCTGGGAGAGCTTGTCTCCCTTTAGACACTCACAATTGCAGCTATCTTGGAACTGCCAACAGGAGATTACTTGGCCTAGAAAAGAACAATATTAATATCATGAGGTTATTTTTTCCTCTCCCTTTAAAAAAATGTGGGCAAACATGTCAGAAAGGCAATGTCATTCCTTGAGTACATGAAAGGTATTCTAGGTATTATTGCCTGCTGGCTACATTTAAGTGTCTTATCCCCAGCTCTCTGGAAAATGTAGTGCGTATGGACTGGGCTGTTTCAGAGAGGCAATTGGAATGTCGACATTGTTAAGCCCACCAGTTGGACATGGAGCCATCTCTAGTATTGACAGCACAAGCTGAGCTAGATTCAAAGGCAGGCACACATTGGCACGGAACCTGGTAACAAGTGGTATGCCAGAGCAATCTGATTGTCCCAGGGATGTTCATAGCAATTTGACTCCAAGTCAACTACCCTGTTCTCCCACCCTCATCTCCACTTGCCCAGGTGCAAAGCTGCAGTATGTCACATATAAGTCCAGGCATGTGATTTCTTCCACAGCTTGCTCCACCCCAACTGAGCTGAGGCAAAGAGGGGGCTCCATGGGAGGGGGTCCCCAGTGGCTCTGTTCTGACCCTTGGGCTCCCAGAGCTAGTGCACTGTGTCACTTGGAGGTGGCCAAGCACCATCATGTTCCCAGGTTCTCTAGAAATTGCATCTGCTGACTCAGACCGCCCTGCAGTGCAAAGGAGTGATGGGGAACTGGCTCCTGGCACCTACATGCTGGCGCTCAGAAAGATACAGGTTTGTCTGGTGCGTGGTGCTGCCCCTCCGGCCTTCATAGCGCCCACTTCTGCCAAGCCTTCAAATGCCTAGAAGTTGGAGAACTATGACCAAAACAACTCAGTGTGGAGTTTTGTAGGAAGGCGTGAGCCAGTATAGGTAAAGTATCTAGAAATTGTAATTGTAGCTAAGAGCAATGTTTGCAATGTCCTGCCTCCCAGGTCAAAGTGGCAGAGAAAATTCTTCCATAAGCCAGCTTGGCCTCTGGGGTTGGTAGCCAGCCTGGCTCCGCTGACTGCAGGCTTCCAGACCCAGCACTGATGGAGACCGGGCTACTTCTCTGAGCTTATTTCTCTATCATTATTTCTCTCCTAAGGCATCCTACTGCTCTTTTCTTGTGCACTTTCTCCCTGACAGTCACAACTTGCCAGTGATAGTAGCTCCTGGGAGCAGTTCTAGTGTGTCCACACTTGCAGCGGAGAGGTGAGTTCTTCGCCAGGGTGCTCTGGAGCATCATTTAATGCTGCGTGCTGTCTGGACCCTGGTTCTCTTGAAAAACACTCCCCTCCCACATTTCAGCATCTGAGCCAGGGTGGGATTCAATCTGGCGGGCCTGTCAGGACCTGAGTGAGGTCTTCTGCTGCTGCTGTCAAGCCCATGGAGGAGAAAAACAAGTCCTTCTGCCCAACTCTGGCAGCTGGGCTCCTGAGAACTGCAGCTGCCACTCATGTCCTGAGTGAAGGATGGTGACCACTCACTCACCTGTGCAGTCACACCTCCAGAAATGCACAAGCTGCCCTTTCTTTTTGTGTACTTGCACCTGCCCATTGAGGCATTTCACTGGAGCTTAGGATGGCACTTGTTTTAAAGGGATTATCAGTCCCAGGTGCTTCTTGCAGTCTTGCAAAGGAAGCCTGCTGAGTCACCTCCAATGTCCCAGTACTGTGGCCAGAGCTGGCATTTCATGATGTTTCTGATGCAGGAGGCCACTTACAGCTCAATCCTTAGTCCTTCCTGAAGGGATCTGATAGCCTGTTAGGAAGTAGGTAAGTAGTTGCCTTCTGGGACCGAGCCTGTCATTTCACTGATTTCACCTCCTCTGGATTATAGAGAAAATACTTGGCCTCTTAAGTCAGACAGAGCTAGGTCTGCAAGCTGAACTTGCCATTTTGACACTGTTTGACCTTGGATAACTTACATAACCTCTCTGAGTCTCTAAGTCTGCTTTTTATTTTTTCTCATGGAAATGAAAATTATGCTTAATTCACAGGGTTGTTGGAAGGTAGGTGAGCTCACTGTATAGCAGAGTGTTCAATAAATTTCTCCATTTAGACATCCTCTTTGGAAATAAGTGTCATTTCAAGGGTTCCTATAACACAATTAGTGCTTCCTAATGATGACAAGGATGGACAGGAGTCAAGTGAAGAGGGTCAAAGGGGAGAGGTAGCATCTCACAGGGAATGGCAACAGCAGGAAAGACATGGATTTTCCCACCCAACAGCAACCCTTGGGTCAGGCCTTTCAGGGAAAACTATCATATATCTAGTTTTCTTTTTTGCAATCAGTTCTAAGGTACACAATTTTTCTCATAGTTTAATATCTCCAAATTTTGAATTGATTTGATAATTTATGGTATTTACAATTATTTTTTGTGTGGTATATGAAACAAAAACACATCTTATAATTGATGACATCTTAGTTTTGATAAATATGCTAATACCTTTTGGAACAACTATAGTTTTAGGAGTCTGGGGCCTTCGCTGGGATCTCATTATAGCTACACTGCCCCAAACAGTAGCCGCTAGTTACTCATGGGTTTTGAACACTTAAAATGTGGCTAAATTGTGATGTGCTATAGTGCAAAAGACCAGGTTCTGAAGATTTAGTATGGAAAAATAAGTTTGAAACAAAGTATCTTCTTAGTATTTTTATTGATTACAGGTTGAAAGGATAATATTTTGGGTCTATTGGGTTAAATAAACTATATTAGTAAAATTGATTTAATCTGTTCCCTTTTACTTTTTAAGGTACTACTAGAAACTTAATTTCAATATGCAGCTCTCTTTGCGTCCTCCTGGACAGTGCTTTCTAATTAGCAAAGACCTCAGGGACTGTCTATTGTTACCACCCTGAAGAACTTGGATGGACTTCGACCCAAAATCTGATTAACATGCTGAGATCAATGCCCCTACATATGAAGAGGATATGAAAAGAGTCACCACTCACAGAATAGGACTTTCTGGTGAGAGCAGTAGATCCTAAGCAGGTCCAAAAACAGCTTAAGAGAGGAGGGAAAGGGGACTTCGCTTGGGGCTCTCATGGTGGTTGGGGGCAGGACTGGGTGTGGGGTCCTTTGTGCTGAGCCAGGGGACACTCCCCTGAGGGAATACCTGGGCTTTCTTTCCAGGTTTCCCAGACAAGGGGCAGTTCCAATGGTGACTCAGACACATAAAGGGAAGGTGACTTGCCCAAAGCACATAGCCTGTTAGTGACAGGCTGTGCTGGCACTAGATGCCCAGTTTCTGGAGACCAGAATTATTTCTTCTCTTTTTCAGCACCTCATGGAAACTATCTTAGATGGCAAGAAACTTCTGTGTCCAGGCCGCGGCCTCCTCATCATGGATCTGTTAGGAACGAGGGATGCCGGAGACAGTAGTCAGATGAAGACCAGCCACCTTGCACTTGTAGCTTCTTTTGCTGGGGCAGCTCGGGCCATTGGCTGATGGTTGCTAAAATGTTGGTTCAGGAAAGTGACTTGAAAAGTAAATACTAACTCAACATAAAATTAAAAGGAAATGAAGAGTCTGAAAAAAAATCAAACAAAAGGAAAAACCAAAAGACATACAGGTTGGTGAAAACAGAATGGGCATTGTGGACTCACTTTTTGTTCTTGACATGAAAGTCTCTTTGAATTGAACCAGGAAGCTCTCACATCTACATTTCACTTGAGGATTAAAAACTTCAGGAGAGGGACAGTGATCCAGTTGCAGTGCAGAGCTTAACTGCTTTACTCTGCAAAGGAAGTAACCCCACTGGGGTTTGCTTTCACACTTCTAAGAGGGTTGCTGTGGGAAGCATGCATTGTGGAACCCCAAGTACTTAAAACACACTTGGGAGGGGATTGCTTTTAAAATCAGAATCTTTGTCTTGTTCTTGGCTTCTCTGAAGTGTTAGTAGTTTAGTGTTTTCTGTTTATTGTACCCCACAAAGGTAAATCTGAATTTGTTTTGATTTTTCTGATTTTCTTCCACCCTGGAAATAGAGCAGCCTTTTCAGTGGAAATGACGTTGGATAAAGTCTCAGTTAATTACCAATTCCAGATGACACTGACTGAGCCCTGGAGCACACCTTATCTGCTGCCTTCCAGGAAGACAAAGGATAGAAGGAGTTAAGTGAGAACCAGATACAAAGCTCCTCCTATGGCATGGCCGACCAAGAGAAGTTCATAAATATTTGTGGTGAAGGGACACAAGGCATATAAAAGGGGGAAATTTGTTACTTATATTTAGTTTTGAGCTGTGTTTTGCTTGGTACTATCTTTTGAATATAAGGGATTTTATCATTAAACAGTATCAACATATATCAAGAATGTATTCTGTACCAAGCCTGGTTACCCCAGGCTATTTCCCATTTGTGATATGGTTTCTATTGATTCTATTATTTACTCTCTGAAGGGCTTTTTTTTTTTTTTTTTTTTTTTTTTTTTTTGCTTGAAGAGGAGCACTCTCTACTACCTACCTTTCCTCTGATATTCAATTTATCAATGTTTTGGATTTGTGAAATGTCGTAAGTGTTTCCCTCCACATCCTGCGTGGTTCAGGGTTCGGGTCTGGAAGAGGAGCTGCACAACAAATGAAAAAGAAAAGACAGCAGATAATTTGGGAATATTGGGGACCAGGCGAGCAAGTCCAACTCAAGAGGAAGGACTTTCACTGTGCTCAGGCCTCACCAAGCTTTTTATAGTGAGAGGTAAACAAGGTAGTGGTTACCATAGTTACACAGTTTTTGTGAGTTTCACTTGTTTTGACCATGGTTACACTTCCTGCACTTCCTCAGCCCATTAGCTTCCCAGATAAGATCTAGGGAGTGCTATAAGGTCAAGCCTAATTATGCTAAGAGGACTGTGCCCTCTAAGCTGGAACTTGTTTGTGACTTTGCCAACAGGTCAGTCCAAGGCTTAACCCTATATCAGTTTCCCACATCGAAACAATAGACATTTCTTCAATCACTAAATAATTACTTTTCCTCTAAATATTTACACATGATTTAACACACTAATAAGTCAAACTTTAGGAGATTGAAGAGCTATTCCCCCCAAACTTAGAAACTTATTTAATTAAACTCTTGAGCAGTTAATTTTCCCAAGTCCAATGTATCAGAGTCTCCTAATGATCTACACACCCTAAGCAGGAGGGAAGACACACCAAGTATCACAGCAATTGTGATGTTATTCTTACTGTAGTGACGTCTGGGCCTTACTGTTTCTAGGCTTCTGCCTTGAAAAGCAACACATTGCTCATCCGGGCCACATCCAGGATTTATCTCTTCCTCTTCTCTAGACCAATAACTAGAGTTAAGTCACAATATAACCTGGTCAGAAAAGGGAGAAAAGGGAGGAGCAATCTCTAGCCAACATGTCGAAAATGGGGAAAGTATGAGTGGGATGCTGGACTAAGTCGGGGTGGCGTTGAAGGGAAAATAAAATGTTGGTTAAAGGAGAGTTTATTGATATGGAAACACTCTTACAGGATACATGGTTTAACACCTTGGCAAAGACTCTTGGAGATGATGCTAACATGAGGCTAGCACACTGCTCTTGGAAGCTTGGAGAAAGTGATGGTCTACACCAGGATTGGGCCTAAACTGGCAGTTGGACATCCCCCGAGGGGTCCCGGATTGAAGAGGGTGCAGGTTGGGCTGAGGGGACCTCCCCCCCTCCCGTGCACAAATTTCGTGCACTGGGCCTCTAGTACTAAATAAGGCTAAAAATTCTAACCCAACTAACTATTTTCCCTGGGAAAGTCAGAAGGACTGTGCATTTAAGAAAGAATAAGGGATGAGCTGGTAAGAAGGACATTATTGAGAAGTTCAGTGGTGGTTGTGTTCTGAAGGCCAGGATGTTACAGTACTGATGTCAGTGATAGCAATGGGGACGATATGACCCAGGTGGTGATACTTAACTATCAGAAGCAAGAGTTATTATAATTCACAGTAAGGTCAAGGTGGCAGCTGGAAGCCCTGACCCACTGGGAGCTATGAAAATGGTTAGTAAAATGTAGCATCCCTCCAGGTAAGATAGATAGGGAGCCAACAAAAGATTGCTCAGTTTATACAATCAAAAGATATCAGCCCTGAAACGCATGGCTAAGTTAGATGTAGTGTCATCCTATACACCAGAAGGTAGTGGGTTCAATTCCTGTTCAGGGCACATACCCAGGTTGCGTGTTTGCTCCCCTGTTGGGGGTGCAGGAGGCAACTTATCAATGTTTCTCTTTCACATCAATGTTTCTCTGTCTCTCTCTCACTTTCCCTCTTCTCTCTCTCCCTCTCCACCTCCCTTCCTTTCTGAGACCAATAAAAAACATTACATGTAAAGAAAATATCAGGAGGTTGAGCAAACTACCCAATAACAATTTATGATGTCCCTTGTCCAGTTTCCAGACCTGAGACAGTTTTTGCTCATGGAACCTGTCAAGTGAAGGGGATGCAGACTCCTCAGGAGGAAGGACCCTGCAGCAACATGGCAGTGAATGTGATAACAGTTCCCCCAATGGCCTCCAATGGTTTACTCAGTTAACTGTACATTGGCTAAAGGGGAATACCCAAACATTTCAAAGATTATTTGCAGCAGAGTATGAGTTGACATTAATACCTGGGACCCCTCCCTCTTAGATAGCCTAGGTCCAACTCACAGAGCACACTGAGTTCATGGACTCATCCAGAGGTCATTTCCCTGGAACAGACATCCCTGGTGGTTTGCAGAACTGCCATATTTATTTCTTGGCCTGTAAGCTAAGTGATATTGTAGTGGAAAGAGCCAAATGGAAGACTTTGGAACTGCTCTTCTCCCAATGGCCAAATAGACAGCTGCTTTGGTAGCCCTCAATGAGCTATCTCTCAATATTCACACCTTTGTATAGTGCTTTCCAACATTGACTCTGAGCTTGGAAAAATGGATTTGAATAGGCAAGAGCAAGCAAAGACTAGATAAGAGTTTGCACACAGGGCCTTGTCTTCTTGGAATGCTTGCTTTTGGGATCCAGGTGCCGTATAAAGAAGCTCTAGGTAGCTATATGAAGAGACTACATGGAAAGACAGGTCCCAGCCTCCCATCCATCTCTGCTAAGATGCCAGCTACCTGAATAAAGCTATCTTGGACATTCCCTCCCTATCTGCCATCTGACTGCATCTGCATGAGAGTCTCCAAGCAAGATCAACAGAAGACTGGTCCAATTAAGCTCCTGTTAACTCACAGAACAGTGCTGACTAATACAATGGTTGCTGTTTTAAGCCACCCAACATTTTGTGATAATTTGTTATTCAGCAACAAGTTACTTAAACAATTGTAAATAAAAATCAACACAGCATCCTGAGGGGAATAGCAGAGATTAGTGTAACCGATAAATACTTAAACCTTCTCACAGGGCAGAATTTTGAGTACATTTATGGAAGAAGAAATGGTTCAAATTAAGAATCTGAAAGGACTCCTAGGCAATGGTGAATGGCTAGACTGGCTGGTCAAGACTGGCAGGAGAAAGATTAGAAGGCTGGGGCAAAGAGGTCTGGGAAAAAGGCATGTGGATGGATCTATGGGAGTGGCCGTAAAGTGTATGCTGTAGGTATTGGAGAACATTTCACTTCTGTGTTCCAACTAGCTTAACTCCATGCTATATATGGGAACTATTATTCCTAAATTTAACTTCTCTCTCATTTTCTGAGCTTGTTTTTGTCTTGATGTATACCTTCCTAGGAGCAGGTAGGTCATTATATGTGTAAGGATTAAATGACTTTCCTGTGATGAGAAATTCCCAAACCTCCCTTGCTGTGATCTGGGGTAGTGTTCAGATGATTGTACCATAAGTAATGATCTTTTCCTATTGGTTTGAATGCTAAGGTTTGTATATACTGTTTACAAGATCTGCTACATACATTATAATTAATCTTTAACTTTGTAACCTGAATCTTAATCCAGGAAATATGTTCAGAGATGGCCAGGATCACATTGAAATTTATATTACTTGAGGTAGAACATCTTATACTTCCTTTATTAAGAAACTTGAGTAGATACTTGGTTTTGTCTTTATAAGTACCGCGCGCTAACCGATTGCGCCACTGGAGCTCTGGCCTTGGTTTTGTCTTTAACTTGGTTAAGATACTTGGCTGTCTTCCCAGTTAAGAATAACATGCTTTCTTAGAGAATACACTTACTCACAGGGATGCTGCCCTGGCAGCCATGTTTGTACTACCTGATTGTGCCTCTCTGGCCACAGTTGAATGGACCAACGGTGCACTGATCCAAGCTGGACCAACCAGATTTTTTCCTCCTAGGAATTTGGAGTTGAGAATATGACCCAGTAAATCTCGGCTGCTCTATGGAAGAGAGAACAGAATCTCAGGAGCTGGGACATGTTCACCTTCTGCTCAGACATGCATGGAGAAGCATCAAAGTCTAGTCTTCAGGGGGAAAAGGAGCAGATATTCAGAGCTTTCCACTTGTTGGCTCCTACTCCCCTGATACCACCTTCCTCACTCCTCTATTTGTATACACTGTCCTCCCAACCCTCTTAAGCCAACTTGAGGTTTTTTTTTTTGTTATTTATAACCAAAGAGATTTAACTAACAGAGGCCTTTCGCTGGAACATACTACTGGTACCTGTAGGTTGCTGCACAACTTTTCCTTTCTTTCTCCCACTGTACTTTCCTCCCTGCCTCCTTCCTTCTTTTTCTCTCTCTTCCTTAATTTCTCTTAATTCCACCCCCCTCCCAAGACTGCATTATGATTGTGCATTCAAGTTATAGAGAATCTGTGTTTTAACGCAAAGCCACTTTCTTGCCAGGAAACCCATAGCTACAAACCCTCAGCTTTGAAGTGTAAATTAAACTGAAGGGTGTACCTCCCAGAATATAGTTTATAATCTATTAGCTGAAGAAAAAAACAAGGTCATTGTTCTTCCCTAAAGGCAGCCTCCTCTTAGTTAAGTATGTAGGTCTAGTTCAATTTGCTTGATTGTCAACAGCTCCTTTCACTGGGAAGGGAATAACAAGCACTCAGAAGACAAAGGAAAACCAAAGGGGGTTGTGACCTTTCACATGAGTTTCTTTATCCTCCTTCAATATTCTTTAATATAGAAGAAAAGAGACTTGACAGTCCCCTCATCTGTTATTCAAGGAGAGTTAAAATGCAATGCATTTGTTTAAATATACTTGGTAAATCTCCACTCAGATTCAAGTATTCTTGCTTCTCATGGCAAAGGGAAAATAATAAAAACTTGGAAATAGTGCACATTTTTAGAAATAGGAGAATGATTGGATAAACTATGATACATCCACATTTTAGAATGTTGAGTGTTTATTCAAAAGAATGATTTAAAGTGACATGTATTTACCTTCCTCACAAATAAGTCTCTCTCTTTCCATAATTTTTAGCTGGGCACATAGCTCCAGGGTAAAGACTACATTTCCCAGCTTTCCTTGCAGCAAGGTATAGCCATGTGACCAGATCCTGGTTAATGAGATATAAGGCTAAAAAGGAGGGGTGGGGTATATTCTTTCTTCTTTCTTTTCTCCATTTTACTTTCTGTAACATGGCTATGATGGCAAACTAAGTTAGGCCAGGTGGATGAGGGCTACTGCTTGGGGAGAGTGGGCAACAAAATGGAAAATCTTGGATGCTTGGCTCATTTTGTGGAGTAGAGTTCTAGAAGGCCACCTGACCATCTACCTATGGACTGCTAAGTCATGTAGAAAGAAACTTTAGCCTTCTTAATTTGGATCTCTCTTACCTGTAGCTAGACTTATAACCCAATAATACCTATTTTAGGGGGCAAAAGAATTCAGTGGTAGAGTGGATGTTTATAATATATCATTTAAAAATATCTCTGAAGGAATTTGCCATATATATAGTATATCGGAAGATATATAACAAGCTTCTAACTTTGATTTCCTAAGAGGTATGGTGAGGGGAAAGTGTTTACACTTTTCTTCTAAAAATCTTTTTTCTTTTCAACATATAACAATCAAAAAGTTTTTTAATTTATAGAAAAACACTTATTTCAAGTCTTCCTGAAGTAGGAGTAACTAACGTGATGGTGCTTACTTAAGCCATGCAGTTAAACACTTTGGGGGTAAAAGTTTCAGAGCAGAAGCCCAGACTGCTGCTCTGCCATGGCAGGGTGCTATATCTGCCGAGAGATTTATGTTTGTGGGTCATTCCTACAAACTTGTTTCTGGATAGAGGCCCTGCTAGCTCTTTTATGTGGTTGGGTAAATGTTGTTGGGAAGATGGATTATTTTTATTAAAAAACAAAGAGGAACTGTTGTGTTTTGCTCAAAATTTTCTCTTGATTTGCTTCCACTGTGGAGCAATTGTGGGAAGAAGTGGACAGAATGAGAGAGGGAAATAATAAGCTGTGGGAAGACATTTCCCTAGTGACTTCTCATTGGCTGACACCTGGCCAAAGTTCAAGGAGAGAAGGGGTGTCAGATAACTCTGACTTTACTCCCCAGAATGTAGACAGTAACATCACCCACAGGATGTGGTGACATTTACACATTTGTTGATATGGAAATAAAACTCCAGAAAACAGAGGCTTCAGAACCAGTAACCAGCAGCAAAGGCTTTCAAATGCCCTTTCTGAGCAATTTGTTCAGAAAAAAAAATCTTTTTTTGTAATTTACCAAACTTCTTCATTTCTCTAATGAAAGAATGAATGCCACAAGATCATAGTTAGACAAAAGTTAAAACTTCACTATTTAAGAGCTAATTAAAATTTTCCACTTGAGCAAGAAAAAGGAAAACCAATAGCTTCCTTTGTTTTTTCAGCTCTTAGTAAAATGGAAAAAATAATCACTGAGAAGGGAAGGGTATGGCAATACACACTTGGAAAGACATATTTTCCAGGGCCCAAATAAAAGTATTATAACATATTAAATAAATTCTGAATGGTATCATTAATTTTACATAAATGGAGGTGTCTGGAATAGTAGAAAGAATATGAAATGTGGAAGCAGGCAGGTGTGGACTCAAATCCTTGATTTTTCCAGGGCTTCAAGACCATGGTATTCACTTACATCAGAAAGTGAGATATGAGACCACCATGCAGGAATTGCAAGGAAGTATTCAAAACCAGTCTCTTATTCCCTCAGCCATTAAAAATATAAAAGGGTTGAATAGAAATTAGAAGAAAATTTTTGTTTAGAAAGGTGGAAGATTTTTATTTTACTTCAGGTCTTTTTCTTTTACTTTAGGTCTTCACTGGGGCCACCAGTGGGTTTGACATGTGTCCCCATGTTTGGATGCTTGAGTCATGCCTGAGGCATACAAGGGTAAAGGACTGCTGTTGCTTTACTTTGCTGAGAAAGGATAGGAGTGAAAAGGTGCTGCAAAGGGTCTTACTTTCACTCCCCAAGTTGATCGGGACAAAGAATATATTTCTGTTTTAGCAGATGTTGCCATGAGTGTGAGAAAACTGACGAGGGTTGTCTTAGATGTTAACCAGGAAGGCTGCTGGAAGGCAAAGTGGACCCAGCAGAAAGTCTGTGGGGGTATGCTGGGCCCACTTATATGGGAAAAATCCAGTGTTAGGAGGAGTCTCTGAAGAACCCACAAGAATGCCCTTGAAATAGTTGTGTATGACTGCCAGTCCTGGGAAGCACTGGTGTTAATGGCACTGACTGGCAGGTGGGGCATAATGTCTAAAGAAGACTCACAGGGTCCCACATTCCAATGCTTACGAACTCACAGCTTATTGTAGGAAGTGGGTAAAGCAGCACCAGCATTACCTCAAGGATACACCTCTCAGCCCCAAGGCTGCATCACATCTAAGGGCAGGGAAGGGGCACAAACTCTAGCTGTCTTCCTCCTACAGGAACCACTGTTGTACACCTGGGAGCCAGGCAGCCCAGAGCAGAGCCTTGGCTGGGGATTCCTGGCCTTTGTTGGGATTAGTGGTTGTTCTATTGGAGTTTTCTCCCCATATAAATAGTTTCTTCTCCTCTTCTATTTCATTCTCTTTCTTTTCTCTCATACTTTTTTTTCCTTTTCCCAATTTCATTTTTCCACTCCTTTTTTTTCTTTTTCTCCTTTTTCTTTTTCTCTTCTTCTTTCTTTCTTATCCCCCAATACTCTTCTCTATGGTGGTCACCTTTATTTGGGGTTATTAGTATCATGAATATATTTGTGTTTAGTGCCTTGTGCGTTGTGCCTTGTTGTGTTGTATTTTGTGCCTTTAAATCAACACAGCAGAGAGATAACTACATAACCAAACACGTGGAGAAGAGAGATCATGGGCAGACAAAGAAACAGCCCGCATATGAAAGAAAAACAGGCATCACCAGAAAAGGAAGTAAACGAAATGGAGGCAATGGAGGCAAACCTGGCAGCAGAGAAAGAATTCAGAGAAATGGTAATAAGGTGGATGAAAAGAATGGAAGACAAATTCAACAATATGTGTAAGAACCAAGAGGAAATGAAGAAAAACCAAGAAGAAATGAAAAATGACATCACTGCTATAAAGAACTCAATAGAAAGCATCAACAGTAGACTAGAAGAAGCAGAGGACTGCATCAGTGAACTAGAAGACAAGGTAGGAAAAAATACACAAGCAGAGCTGCTTCTAAAAAAAAAAATTAAAAAGCAAGAAGAGAGCCTAAAAGAACTTTGGGACAACACGAAACAACATCTGCATAATAGGGGTGCCAGAAAGAGAGGAAACTGAGCAGGGAATGGAAAACCTGTTTGAAGAAATACTGACAGAAAACTTCCCTGATATAGGGAAGAAAAAACTCACACAAATCCAGGAAGCTCACAGAGTCCCAAACAAAATGAATCCCAAAAGACTGATGCCAAGGCACATTATAATTAAATTGGCAAACACCAAC
>NW_005355904.1:208342-208775 GCF_000412655.1 Myotis brandtii | reverse complement strand
AAAAAATAGGAAACGAAGAAGGAACACAGGGGTAAAGAATAAAAATGGCAACAAACAAGTATCTATCAATAATAACTTTAAATGTAAATGGATAAAATGCCCCAATCAAAAGACATAGGGTAACTGAGTGGATAAGAAAATGACCCATGTATCTGCTGTCTACAAGAAGCCCACCTTAGAAAAAAAGACACACACAGACTGATGGTGAAAGGATGGAAAAAGGTTTTTCAGGTGAAAGAAAATGGGGAAAAAAAGCTGGGTAGCAATACTTATATCTGACAAATTAGATCTCAAAGTAAAGGACATAAAAAGAGATAAGGAATGCCACTTCATAATACTAAAGAGAGAAATACAACAAGAAGAAATAACTCTGGTAAACATATACACACCCAATTACAAAAAAAAAAACTTCTGGAGGAGATCAAGGGAGAGA
>NW_005355904.1:205784-206079 GCF_000412655.1 Myotis brandtii | reverse complement strand
CTGGATTAAAAAAAGACCCTGAATAGCTGCAGCGATCCTGAGAAAGAAGAACAAAGTAGGTGGGATCTCAATACCAGATATCAAGCTGTATTACAAAGCTACTGTTCTCAAAACTGCCTGGTACTGGCACAAGAAAAGACATATATACCAATGGAATAGAATAGAATATCTAGAAATCGACCCAAACCTCTAGGCTCAATTAATATTTGACAAAGGAGGCAAGAACATACAATGGAGTCAGGACAGTCTCTTCAATAAATGGTGTTTGAAAAATTGGACAGATACATGCAAAAAA
>NW_005355904.1:190061-205013 GCF_000412655.1 Myotis brandtii | reverse complement strand
AGGACTTGTATGCATGCATATAAGCATAACCAATGGACACAAGACACTGGGTGGTAGGGGAGGCTGGGGGAAGGTCAAAGGGGGGAAAAGGAGACAAATGTACTACTCTTTGTAATATTTTAAGCAATAAAAAAGAAGAAAAAATTTAAAAAACAAAAAACAAAAAAACAGTGGTACATCTACACAATGGAATACTACACTGCTGTAAAAAAGAAGGAACTCTTACCATTTGCAACAGCATGCATGTACATGGAGAACATTATGCTACGTGAAATAAGCCAATTGTAGAAAGATAAATACTACATGATCTCACTCACTTATGGAATATATTGAACAACATAAACTGATGAACAAAAAATAGATCCAGAGACAGAGAAGCACTGAACTGACTGTCAAACCTCGGAGGGAAGGCAGGGGAGGGGGGGGGGCGGGTAAGAGATCAACCAAAGGACTTGTATGAATGCATATAAGCATTACCAATGGATACAGATGCCAGGGGATGAAGGCATATGCTGGGGGGTGGGAGTGGCTGGGAGAGGTCAATGGGGGAAAAACAATATTGTAATAGCTATGTATGAGCCATGGCGGGGGGTGTACTTGAAATATCAGGGAGACCACTCTGTAAATTATATGATTGTCTAGCCACTATGTTGTACACCTGAAACTAATACAGAATAATATTGAATGTGAATAATAATAATAATAATAATAAAAGAGAATAAGATGTTAAAAAAAAAAAAGAATTTTTGTGAGTTTATTTGAGCCATACTGTCAACATATGCCGGGAAGCAGAACCTCAACAAATTGAGATAATGCTCTCCCTTTTTGCTTTCTTAATAAGCAAAATGTTTACATACATCATTTGTCTTGATGATGAAGGAAAAGAGATTAAGACAACAGTTTCATGAGTTTCAGAGCTGGTTTGCAGGATTGAGAGATATCTTGAACTGTTGGGAAGATTGTAGGGTTGACATGTGAAATATGCTCTTCTAGGCCATTAAGTCATGTGACCAGAGCAAAACGACAGCCCCATCCTCCTTTGCAGTTTGGGGCTATATGTCTGGGTTCAGGCCATGTGCTGAGGGAAGAAGTGGCATGAGCCCCTTACAGTCCTGGATCTTAAGTCAGGTGGATGCTCCACATTTTTCTTTCTTTGCTACTGTAATGCTTAGAGGTCATGTTTTCTAGTTGGAGACAAGACACCGGACGTTCAGCTGACCTGTATAGAGCTCTGTGTGGGCAGGTTCAGCCAGAGCGATATTGGGTTAAACTATTCTGACTAATATGTGGGAGAAAGACTATGAAGAAAGAAAGAAGCAAGGATATGAAGCAGTTTTCATAAACAAAGGTCAAAACTTGGAGTCAATATTTCTTTTAATCAATACTTGTTGAAAAGAAAAGGGGATAGGGTAAGAATGAATAAATGACATTAAATAAATTTACCATGTGGTCACATTAAAAAACTTTTATAAAAGAATAAACATATATACAGCACTGTACAAACATCATGCAATTTTCACAAACTGAACATGCCCATGTATCAGGCACACAAATGAAAAAACAAACAGACAAAAAAACATACCAGAGTATTACTAGGACCCCAGAGGCTGTCTTCATGGCCTTGTTCAGTCACAAGCCCACAGGAGTGCCCACCATCCCCACTTTCAGTGCTATGGCTGCACCTTGACCTCTGCTTGACCATGTGGGTAAAGAAGAATCGCATTCCCCAGGCCCACTTACTTTCCACATTACTCACAAACTCTGGACATCTTAAAACTCCTTAATTTTCTAGTTTTCATAACTAGTAAAAAAATAAGTTAAGAGGGATTGAATGAAACAACTATCAATCTGATTTTAATTCTTAATGAATTTCATTTTAATGACTCTTATTTTCTTTGAATAAAATTGTACATTTTTATATGGCCACAAAAATGTATAAAAAAGTTATATATATTACCAAAAAGAACATCTTATTACATTTTTAAAGGTGGAGATTTTATGAAGCAAATTGTATATTCAGAATCCAATACAATTAAAAACAAATACTGGAAAGTAACCAAAATATCACTACACAGAGAATAAGAATAAATAGAAAACACTTTGTACAATCAAAAATCAAAACTGAATTTAAAATATATTTAAAAGCAATGAAAATAATACTTTATACTAAAACCTTATAGTCATTTCAAAAGCTATTATCACAGAAAAATGCATAGCCTTAAATATATTTTTTGTTTATAGAACTAAAATCAAGCATAGAAAAATACAATAAACCAAAGTAAACCAAGGAATGAGGATTGTCACATTTCATTGCCTCTAAGGCCCACTTTGATTTTTATTTTGACATCTCTGAAATCAGAATGTGTCCTCAATTTATGTTGACCATTATAGCAGTGTGACTTGTTGCCTGTACACAATGTGGCTGATTTCCTGGGCTGTGACTGAAACCTTTTGGCACGCCAATCAAAAATCCACTTAAACACAATTTGAGGAAGGGGTATGGATACTGGTTGAAATCTATGTATTTTGAATGACACATCCAGTGAGAGAGAACCAGCATTGATGATTGCAGAATGAATAGCAGCAATTTGGAAGAGAATCTTGGAAACAGTGGATCTCTCCTTTGAGGAACACTGTGTCCCCAGCACAGAGCACAGAACTGAATTGAAGAATGGGAACATTGATCACCAAGTGGACAGTGATTTAAACGAGCTGGACTCTCAATGAGAAGACATATGAACAATGTTTTAGGCATTTTATATTTCCCTTTTATATATGGATAAAAGAAAAATATGATTTAAATTTATGTCTAATAAACCTGAAAGAGTTTGTCTAATAAGTACAAAATAAACATTCTAAGTGATAAGACCTTATGTACTAAATTCTGTGGAAGTGTTTTATTTTTCTTAGTGATATTCAAAATAAGTGTGAAATGTGGTAACACAGCCAAAAGCTAATGTTAACAAAATATAAAACTAAATGAGTAGAATGTATAAGTAAATATAAAAACTAGATTTTTGAGAAGATTACTAATATGTACATATAAACATTTCTTGAGCACAATTAAGAAAAAAGCAAAATCACCCAAGATTAGGAGTAAGAAGAGAGAGCTACAGATAAGGCAGAGTAAAGCAGTTAAGACAATGTCACATGCAATTTATTGGCAGTCTATTTGAAAATCAAATATGATTATACACCTAGAAAAAACAAAAAATTCTAGTTAAAAAATTTTAGAATGAATAACAGAATTTGATAATGTTGGGACACTGCTTTTCTTTATTCTAGAAATAAGAACCTAGAAATGAAAATAGGAAAACATTTCATTTATAACACCAACAAAAATGTTAAAAATATGGATAAAAACTACAGACCCTATATGAAATAAATGATAATATGAAGTGGAAGGATATAAATCAACATCTGAACATTTCAAAATGGAAAAACTTACGTTCATGTATGGAAGAATTATTATTGTACAAAATCAATTATGTCACTATTGATATATGGATGCAATTCCAATTAGAATTCCAATGAGGACTTTTGGGAGGGATAATTGATTATGATGATCTTCAATTTCATGTGGAGGGAAAAAATACCTATGAACAGCCAGTAAAAGTGTAAAAAGAGGCCTAGTTATGAGGCATCTATATATATAAAAGCTCAGCGACCAGAACAGCAGAATGACCAGAATGACCAGAACAACTGGTGGTTATGATGCGCACTGCAGCAGCCAACCAGCCTGATCCAAGCCCTGATCAGCCCCCCAATCCCGGCTCTTCTGGCCCCTGATTGCCCCCCCCCGACCCTGATCAGGGGAGGGGCTGGCCAACTGCCTGCGGTCCCCCAGCTGGCCCTGCCCTTGATCACCCCCCTGGATTGGGGGAGGGGCCAGCCAGCCCACTGCCTGTGGCCTCTCCCCCCGCCAGCCCAGCCTGATGGGCCCCCATTGGGGTGGGCCAGCTGAACCTCACCTGTGCACAAATTCGTGCACTGGGCCTTTAGTTTGCTTTATTAGGTGTTAAAACACAGAAAAGCCACCATAATAAATCAGCATGTGATACCAGCTTAGCAACAACTATACAGATTAGGACACAGATGGACAACTCAGAAACACATTTTACTTTATATGAGTATTTATGAAAATGTGGTATTTCAATTTAGTGTAAGAAGAATGATTTATTTAATAAATAATGTGAGTGCAACAGGCTCTCCATCTGGAAGAAAATCAAAGAGGACTTGTGTCTGGTATCATTTATAAAAATAAATTCAAAATCCATTAAAGCAATGAGGCTTGCAGGGTCTCTTTAAAACTGATGTACCTCATATTTTGAAACTCTTTTTTGGCTACCACATCTCAAGTCACCCCATCCAAAATCCTCACAGGATGAAAGGGCAGCTGGATGATGGAAGACACAGGGAGCTTAGAAAGGAAGGCTTTAAATGCATTGGAGGAAGAGAAGAACAGATGCTGAGTAGGCAAAGGGTGGTGCCTGCTAAAGAAAGCGAGAGAGAGAGAGAAAGAGAGAGAGAGAGAGAGAGAGAGAGAGAGGAGAGAGAGGGAGAGATGGGTTACATTGGAATATTTATTTTTGTCTGGGATCAGTAGCTGTTACTACAAGACAGGATAGCTTCTGGGCAGGCTTTTATGATGGTACTGAAGCTGCCCCTAGAAGGACAGGGAGACTGACTTCTATTTCAGAAGGTGAGGGGAAAGAGTCCAAAAGTAATATCTAGGAGCCCCTAGATTTCCCAGAACAGCTCTTTATAGGAAGAAAAATAAATGTAATTACTGTTGCTTCTTTCTTCATACCTATGTACTTTGAAAAAAGTGGGGGAATAAAAGCCAACAAACTAAGCAGAAGGCTGACAGTTTTCTTCACCACATAGATATGAGGGTCATTAATCATTTCCCCAGCAGCTGGCAGAGGAGGATGCCCAGGTCAGGTGTTCGAAAGTGAGCAAGTAAGGCTGCTGGATAGTTGCTCTTGAGAGAATCCTATCTCTGGTACTCTCGCATCCAGTCATGAGAGAGGCCAGGCCTCATCTGAGAAGCAGTGGACATGGAGAGGAGTAAAGATCAGGGCTGGATGGACAGAAGTGCCCAGGAGAGGCACATCCACTGCCTGCTAAGTCCTCTCAGAGGCTTGGAGAGCAGCTGGCCTGAACTGAGGACCCTGAGAGAGAAAAGGTGCACTCAGTCATGCTGGTTGGAATGTGAAGGTCATTTGAACTCAGATCACGAGGCAAAGAATTACTGAAGATACAGATAACCATCCAAAGGATGAGAGGAGCTGGGAGGCTAGGGAAGGGTTCTCCAGATGTAGGTAACCATTCCCCAGGCCAGAGAGAGGTTATCTAAGGGCTGATAAGTGAGGACAGAGCCAAAACATATCCAGTATCTTCAAGGCCAACCTTGGAGGTTCTCTGACAGAGTCAGGGCCTGGGCAGGTCCGTGTTCCTGAGTGGTGACAAAGAGGCACAGCATGAACAGCCCAAGCCTCCAGTTCTCAATAACCATGCCAGCTCAGATAACTTTCCAAGTGTGAAGTGATCAGGGCTGGCCACTCGTCAGGAATGTGTCTGGGCTTGGATCCTAAGTGACACACTCACTATCTATCTGATCATGGGCGGGTGGCCAGGCCCTCTGAGCCCAGTTTCCTTGCTGTTAATATGAGAATTAAGAGACTCCACAGAGTTGTCAGGGGAGGGGACTCAACAGAAATGAATTGGACAGCACTTAGTACAGTCTGGCACAAAGTAGGCACTTAATTATGTGAATTGTCTTCATTCTCTTGAAGGAAGCAAGATGGCCTTCCATGGTGTACTGAAGGTCCATTTTTCTTCAGTAAGGCTCACGTGGCTCTGCCAAGGTAAGTAGGGAGAGTTTGGCCTAGTGAGCTCTATCTCAAGATACATTGTTACCTGATGCTTTATCTAACTTCTTTACTGTTGTATCCCTTTGTCAAGAATAGTGCCTGGCACATAGTAGGTGCTCAATAAAAATGTTCAATGAATGAATTAATTTGTGTCTTTTATCCTTAGAATACTTTGAGTAAAACCTTAGGAATCCATAATTTTGCCTGGCTAATTATTGTCAGCTGGAGATTAACATCCCCCTTTCAGTTCATAGTTTTTCACAAAGAACTGCCACCTGCTAAGGTCAGTATCAAGTCTTAGACCTCAGATCACATTATCACAGGTATTTATGCACACATCCAAAATCTGCATTAAAAAATAAATATTTTGTGTAAAATAAGGAAAGTTTTCTGTATGATGTTTCAGACATTATTGGCTATTAGAAACTTGCTTAATTAATAATTTGCTAGGATTTCTTGGCAATCATCATGCCTGTTTGGGAAGTTTTGCAAGGTTAGCAAATCTAACTTACAAATGGTTTCCAAGTATAATGGAATTTTTATGAATAATAAACTGAAAAATTAATGAATTTAAAATTTGTATTCTGGCAATAAACAATTACTAATTTATATCTTGCTGGTTTCTTTTTATATTTGGAAGTCAATAATTTTCTATTCTGACCTCAAACATTTTTGTCAATCCCTGAAGAATTCACATGATGTGGGCACTGGGCCTAGAATGCGTGAAGGAGAAATCGTCTCATAGGGTTAGAGACTCAGCACATTTGTAATTCATTCTTTTCCAGAGTGGGCCTGGGTGTCATATTGGAAAAGGGAAAGGACATTTTAGGAGACTGTCTTCTAGCTCTGGCTTTTTCATTCAGCCCTGATTCTCCTTCTAGTGTCTTACCCCCTACCTACCTCCTTTTGTTTTCACCTTCTGCATTGAAACCTGTCAGTTACATTATCTCCCAACAGGCCACAGTTTCTAGCTGTCAGACACACTGATGTGGCATTATTAAATTCCTGCAGATGACATCAGAGGAATGGCAGCATGAGAGCATACCTTGTTCTCTTCCCTTGAAATTTTAAAAAGTTAATCAACTATAATTCAACAAAGAAATTCATGCTCAACCCAGACTGGTACTCCATCTTGAGAGACCCACACACTGAAACATCTAAAGGCAGGCAACCAGGAATAAATGGGAAGATAAAAGAGGGAAAAAGCTCTGACAGCCTGCAGATGCAGCCCTGCAACTGGAAGCTCATGGTTCATCTGGCTGGGAGAGGGGAGAAAGCATGTGGCAGCAGGTGCTTTCTTCAGCCTGGAGGAGCAAAGAGTTGGGGGAGGGAGCGGGGGCAGCCCAGCAGGGCAAGCAGTAAGAGAACAAACAGTATCTGAGTTAGCAGAACCCTGACAGAGCACAGGTGTCTGTCATGCTCTTCAACATTGTCAACTGGGTGGTGCTGTTTCAGACAAAGAAACAGAACCACAGAGCTCAGCCATTACTTAAACTCCCAAAACTTGCCTCCCATTGCCATTGGAGTCAGGTCCAGGAGTATATTATCTGTAAACCACGAATAACCACGGTAACCAGGATGACAGAAAAGAAAATGAAAAATCCCCAGAAAGCAAGCTGGAACACATGAAAATATGTGGAATAAATGGTGGAGACTTCAAGATTGCAGTTCTGAAAATACTCAACAAGATGTGAGAAAATACTGACAGTAATTCAGTGCACTCAAAACAAATCAATGAACAAAATGAGTACTTTATGAATTAGATTGAAACTTTAAAAACAAACTGATAAGAAATCCTGGAAATGAAGCATGCAATTAAGGAGATTAAGAGTGAAGTACTGAGTAGAGAAAACAGATTCAACCGGATGGAGGAAAGAATTAGTGATAGCAAAGATAGGAATCTAGAAATGACGCACAGGGAAGAAGAAAGAGACCTGAGCATAAAGAAAAATAAAAGAGCTCTACGAGACCTATTTGACTTCGTGAGAAAAAGCAATATTAGAATTATAGGCATTGCAGAGGAGGAAGAGAGGGAGCAGGAAATGGAGAGTCTATTCAAACAAATTGTGGATGAGAGTATCCCAAATCTATGGAAAGAACTAGATCCTCAAATCCAAGAAGCATACAGAACACATAGTTACCCCAGTCAAAAGAGGTCCTCTCCAAGGCACTTGGTATTGAAGGTGTAAAAAATTAATTACAAAGAAAAAATTCTTAAAGCAGCCAGGGAAAAGAAGGATGTGACCTACAAGGGAAAACCCATCAGAATTTCATTTGACTTCTCAGCAGGACCTCTCTACAAGCCAGAAGAGAGTGGAATCAAATATTGAAATATCTGAAAGAGAAAAATTACCAGCCACAAATAATGTATCCAGCAAAATTATCTTTTAAATATGAAGGAGAAATAAAGATGTTCCCAGATATACAGAAGCTGAGTGATTTTATCACCAGAAAACTTCCAAGCAGGAAGTACTCAAGAGAGTTATTGTAACAGAAACAAAGAACATAAGGTCACAACACAAAGAGTAAGATCAACAAAAAACTTACAGCATAAACAGGGATAACTCATAACAACAAAAACATAAAAAGGGAGAGGGTAAAAGTCTGAACTGGCAAATGAAGATGATCAGAAGCAATCAAAAGGAAAAACGCTATGGTATATATGCAACTTCATTTTTTATAAACCTAATGGTAACCACATAAAAAAAATTCCCAAACCAGGACATATAACTTAAAAAATGAGGAAAAAGAAGAAAGAAGTATGGAATACCACCAAACAAAAACAATAGACAGAAACACAAAGGAAAAGAACCAATGGTGGCACAGAGCTACTAGAAAACAAAAGATAAAATGGCTATAGGAAATCCTCATACGTCAATAATTACCTTAAATGTAAATGCTCTAAATTCACCAATAAAGAGGCGCAGAATAGCAGAGTCGATCAAAAAGCAAAACCCAAACATATGTTGCCTACAAGAGACATATCTAGGCTGCAAAGACAAAAGTTGATTCAAAATGAAAGGGTAAAAATGACTTTCCAAGCAAATAACATCCACAGAAAAGCAGGTGTAGTCATACTTATATCTGACAAAATAGATTTTAAGAAAAGAAAGATAGCAAGAGACAAATATGGACACTTTATAATGATAAAGGGAACACTACATCAAGAAAACATAACACTCTTAATATATATGCACCCAATCAGGTTGTACTGAAATATATCAAACAACTACTCACAGAACTAAAGGGAGAAACAGGTCAGAACACAATCATAGTAGGGAATCTTAATAGTCCATTTACAGGTCTAGATAGATCAACCAAATGGAAAATTAGTAAAGAAATATTGACCTTAAATCAAACACTAGACCAAATGGACATAATTGACATTTACAGAACCTTTCATCCCAGAATATCAGATTATACATTCTTTTCTAGTGTACATGGAACATTCTTAAGGATTGACCATATGCTGGGTCACAAAACTAGCATCAATAAATTCAAGAAGATTGAAATTATACCAAGCATATTCTCTGACCATGAAGCCTTGAAATTAGAAATCAATGATAAAAATAAGTAAAGAAACCCACAAATTTGTGGATATTAAAGAATGTACTACTACAAAATGACTGGATCAAAGAAAAAATAAATGAAATCAAAAGATATTTAGAGACAAATGAGAATGACAATACAACATATCAAAACCTCTGGGATGCAGTGAAAGCAGTAATAAGAGGAAAGTTTATATCATCACAGGCCTATCTCAAGAAACAAGAGGAATCCCAAGTAAACAACCTAACATCACATCTTAAAGAACTAGAAAAAGAAAAAAAGCAACCCAAAGTCAGCAGAAGAAAGAAAATAAGAAAAACTAGAGTAGCATTAAAAGAAATAGAGAATAAAAATACTGTACAAAAAATCAATAAAACAAAGAGCTGGTTCTTAGAAAATATTAATAAAATTGACAACCCCTAGCTAGAATCACTAAGGAAAAAAGGGAAAAGACCCATATAAATAAAATCGGAAATGAGAGCGTAAAAGACACAACAGTCATCACAGATATACAAAGGATCATACTAGATTATAAAAGACCATACACCACCAAATTCAATTACCTAGAAGAAATGGATAAGTTCCTAGAAATAAAGAACTTTCCTAGGCTAAATTATTAAGAACTGGAAAATCTAAATAGACTGATCAGCAGTGAAGAAATTGAAACAACCATGAAAATCCTCCCAAAGAGAAAATTCCAGGACCAGATGGCTTCACCAGTGAATTCTACCAAACTTTCAAAGAAGACTTAAAACCTTCTCAAACTCCTCCAAAAAATTGAAGAAGAAGCCAGTATAACCCAACACATTTTATGAGGCCAATATAACCTTGACACCAAAACCTGGCAAAGATAACACAAAGAGAGAAAACTAAAGACCGATATCTCTGATGCAGAAATCCTAAACAAAATACTAGCTAATCGAATACAACCGTACATCCAAAAAACAGTACATCATGCTCCAGTGGGGTTCATTCCAGGGGCACAAGGATGGTTCATCATATGCAAATCAATCAATGTAATACACCACATTAAAATATAAAAGAATAAAAATAATATGGTCTTATCAATAGATGCAGAAAAAGCATTTGATAAGATACAACATCCATTTATGATTAAAACATTCAATCAAATAGGAATAGAAGTACCTCAACATAATAAAGGCCATCTATGATAAATCCTCAGTTAATATTATACTCAGTGAGTATACTTGTTTTTCAACCCCACTTGAAAAACTGAAAGCTTTTCCTCTAAATCAGGAAAAAAACAAGGATGTCCATTCTTACCACTCTTATTCAACATAGTGCTGGAAGTCCTAGCCAGAGCAATAAGACAAGAGAAAAAAATAAAAGGCACCCAAATAAGGAAGAAGTCAAACTCACTTTTTGTGGACTACATGATTCTGTATATAGAAAACCCGAAAGACACCACCAAAATCATTAGAAACAATTAACAAACACAGTCATGTTGCAGGATACAAATCAATGTGCAAAAAATCCATTGCCTTCCTTTATACTAACAACACTTCAGAAAAAGAAATGAAAAAAAAATTCCTTTTGCAATAGCAATCTAAAGAATAAAATACCTAGGAATAAACTTAACAAATAACATAAAGACCTATGTACTGAAAACTACAAAGCATTATTAAAATAGATTAGCCCTAACCAGTTTGGCTCAGTGGATAGAGCATCGGCCTTCGGACTCAAGGGTCCCAGGTTCGATTCTGGCCAAGGGCATGTACCTTGGTTGTGGGCACATACCCAGTAGGGAATGTGCAGGAGGCAGCTGATCGATGTTTCTCTCTCATCGATGTTTCTAACTCTCTATCCCTCTCCCTTCCTCTCTGTGAAAAATCAATAAATTATATTAAAAAAATAGATTAAAAAAGACACAACAAATGAAAAAATATTTTGTGTTTATGGGTTGGAAGAAGCAACATAGTTAAAGGCCATGTAATCCAAAGCAATATACAGATTTAATGCAATCCCCACCAAAATCCCAGTGTCATTTTTAAAGACATAGAAAAAAAAATCAGATTTGTATGGAACTACAAAAGACCTCAAATAGCCAAAGCAATCATGAGAAAAAAGAACAAAGCTGGAGGTATCACACTACCTGACTTCAAATTATACTAAAGCACTAAGATAATTAAAACAGCTTGGTATTGGCAGAGAAACAAACACACAGATTAATGGAACAGAATAGAGAGTCCAGCTATAAAACCACATATATATGGACAGATAATTTTCGACAAAGGAGCCAGAAACACACAATGGAATAAAGTCATCTCTTCAATAAATGGTGTTGGGAGAATTGGAAAGCCACATGCAAATGAATGAAACTGGATTACAGTTTGTCCCCATGTACAAAAATTAATTCAAAATGGATCAAAGACCTAAATATAATACCTGAAACAATAAGTTACATAGAAGAAAATATAGGTACAAACTTATGGACTTCAGTCGTAGAGAACATTTTATGAACTTGACCCCAAAGGCAAGGGAGGTAAAAGCAAAAATTAATGAACAGGACTATATCAAACTAAAAAGCTTCTGCACAGCAAAAGAAACTGACAACAAAACAAAGAGGCAGCCAACCAGATGGGAGATGATATTTGCAAACAGTAGCCCCAACAAAGGTTTAATTTTCTAAATATATAAAGAACTCATAAAAGTCAACACCAAACAAACAACCCAATCAAAAACTAGGCAGAGGACCTGAAAATACACCTCTCTCAAGAAGACATACAAACAGCCAATAGATATATTAAAAGATGTTCAACCTCACTGTCAATTAGGGAAAAGTAAATCGAAACTACAATGAGATACCATCTCACACCTGTTAGAGTGGCCATTATGAACAAGATAAGCAATAACAAGTGTTGGAGAGGTTGTGGAAAAAAGGGAACCCTCATTCATTGCTGGTGGGAATGTACACTGGTACAACCACTACGGAAAGCAGTCTGGTAATTCCTCAAAAAATTAAGAATAGAGCTACCATACAACCCAGTAATCCCTCTCCTGGGTATATACCTGAAAAACTCAAAATCATGTATTCACAAAGATATGCACCCCTATAATCATTGCAACATTTTTCACAGTGGCCAAGACATGGAAATAACCAAAGTGTCCCATGGTAGAGGACTGGATAAAGAAGATTGGGAATACTACTCAGCCATAAGAAAGGATGAAATAGGGCTATTTGCAACAACATGGATTGAGGAGATTAAGCATTGTCCTCAATGAGGACATTATGCTAAATGAAATAAGTCAGACAGAAAAAGCTAAGAACTATATGATTTCACTCATATGTGGGATATAAAACTGAACCTCGGGAACTCAAACAGCAGTGTGGTGATCGCCAGAGGGATGGGGGAGTGGGGTTGGGCCAGAAAGGGACCTAATATAAGGTAGCAGGATAAGATCTAACTTTGGGTGGTGGGCACAAGGTACAATATACAAATATTGTAACATAGAAACCCACACCTGAAACCTATATGTTCATGTTGAGCAATATTACCCCAACTAATTAAAAAAGGCAGTTTAAAAATATTAGATTTATTTATTTATTTATTTATTTATCATTTTATTTTTTCCCTCACCATTTATCCCTGCTATGCCCTCTTCCACCCCCTTGCCCCACCCTCTGAAATCACCACATCCACTGATGGACGTGGATGATATCTTTGCATCAACTAACACACTACCTCCCTTCCCAGGTCCCACAGCTATCTACACTGGCCTTCTGGTGAAGTTGGTCCTATCTTAAAATCTCTTCAGTGTCTCTCTTCCTCATCCTGGCAGCAGGCTCTGGTCTTATCCCTATCCAGGGAGTGGACAATGGAATGAGGTGAAGGGAATGAAGAGTAAATATCAGAGCCCTGATTATTCAAATACCTTATTAATCTTTCTACTCAGACTATGGTCTGAGAATGAGTATCATCTGTATCATCTGGGGGCTTATTAGAAATGGGAAACCTCAGGCTTCACCCCACACCTGCTGAATCATGAGCTGCATTTTAAATAAAGTCTTTAGGTAAATTAGTGTGAACATTAAGGTTTGAGAAGCCCTATACCAGACTTAACACCTGGATATCTCTTACACTCAGTGTCCACTGGGCTGAATCTAACTGGATCATCTGCCCCCACAGTTTGTCTCATTCCTGAGGTTCCTCTTTTACTCTGGGTTTCTGGAGTGTTAAATATAATTTCATTGCAAGACACTTATTATCCATTATGTTATATTTTTACTGCTTTCTCCCATTTAGACTATAAGACAGGTATTATGTAAATTCATTTTCTACCATCAGTAGCTTAAATGAACATAAAACATTTTGACTTCTGTAGACCTTTGTTTTCTCATCTGGAAAGTGCAGGAGCTAGGCTTCATCTCAACATGCTTTCCAACTCTAACACTCTGTGATTCTGTGATGTGCCTGAAAGAATAAGAAGCACCTTGGAAGTCATCTAACTCCACAATGTTCTCCCCCCATATTGCTCCATGAAACCCTTGCTAAAGTGTAAACCCCTTTAGCCACATCCTCCTAAAATGACTGTCAAACTTAGGCAAGATATCTCAAGATATCTAGAACCTTTGCAGTCAACATATTTCATTTCCAGAAAGATCTACATTTTTATAAACATATTTTTGAGCCTTCATAGTTAAATTAGAAGAAAATAAATAATCCTATATAATAAAGAGGTAAATATGAAAATTGACCATCACTCCAACACACAAGATGGCCACCCCCATATGGTCAAAGATGGCCACCCTCATGTGGACACAAGATGGCTGGCAGGGGAGGGCAGTTGCAGGTCAGGCCAGCAGCAGGGCAGGGCAGTTGGGAGGGATCAGGCCTGAAGGGGAGGGCAGTTGGGGGCGACCAGGCCTGCAGGAGAGGGCAGTTAGGGGCAACAAGGCTGGCAAGGGAGTGGTTAGGGGGTGATCAGGCTGGCAGGAAGAAGCGGTTAGGGGCAATCAGGTGGGCAGGCAGGTGAGCAGTTGGGAGCCAGCAGTCCTGGATTGTGAGAGGGATGTCTGGCAGTCAGACATCCCTTGAGGGCTCTCAGATTAGAGAGGGTGCAGGCTGGGTTGAGGGACATCCCCTCCACCCCCATGCACAAATTTCATGCACCGGGCTTCTAGTACTAGAATAAGATAGAATTAGTCTCCAATTCCATGAGAGCAGTTAACTAACCGAACAGATTCTAAGATGACCCCATGACCCCTGCCTCCTACTGTTCATGCTTCTGTGCAATTCTCTTCCCTTGAGTATAGGTGAGTCCTGTGACTTAACTTCTAACCCCACTGCTCTGATTCATTACAGTATGTGGCGAAAGTGATGTCACTCCCTAATTATGTTATCCTATCTAATAAAAGAGAAACATGGTAATTAGCCGTACATCCGCTACCCTTCCCATTGGCTAATCAGGGCGATATGCAAATTAACTGCCAGCCAAGATGGCGGCCAGCAGCCAGGCAGCTTGAAGCGAACATGAGGCTTGCTTGCTTCAGTGACGGAGGAAGCCA